>NC_054753.1:29283291-29583291 GCF_018143015.1 Lytechinus variegatus | reverse complement strand
CGACCCAGATTGGCTGGCTCCTCCAATGCGCCTTTGAATGTCTTTGACAGATATATGGTGCTATACAAATGCTGTGCATCATCATCATCATCATTTTGCCGTCCAGTGGAATCTACCATTGTGGCAATACTGAACAGCCAATCAGAATTACAGATTTCATCGGAAGTTACCGTTGGCATGCAGAGTTACCATAGTGGTATTTTTCATGCAACAAGGCCTGCAGTGCAATCTTTTGAAAGTGAACAAATACATAAAATAATAATTTCATCTGCATGTAGAAAAGATTGCTTGGCACTGTGAATTGCAGTGCAGTGTTTTGTCATCATGATGGTTATGTGTGCATTTCTATATTGATGGTCAAGTCCTCTCAAAAATAAGTTTCTGTTAATGGCATCTTTTGTTTAACTTTTCCCATTTGCATTTCTATGTTCATTTCAATACATTCATAGAATTATCTTGCTTTAATTCAGATTGATGTTAAACATGGTATAGTCACTTGTCTTGCTAAGACGTAGATCCAAGGTGCATTTCTAAAGGATAAATTTGAAATATTCATAGACACATCTTGTTTTATATTCAGATGGTGCAATTGATGCTGAGCGTAGTATAGTCACAGATCTTGTCAATGAGGTAGATCCGACAGGAAAAAGGACCATCTTCGTCTTGACCAAAGTAGATTTAGCTGAGAAGAATCATCTAAACCCCAATAGAGTGAGTGGAAAAGATTTTTATCTATTTTACAAAATTCCATCAAATAACATAGCCCAGAAATGATAACCATCAACTATTTTTGCAGTATTTTGTACTTTTTTCTTTATAGAAATACTACAGGTTTTAATTATCAACAAAATTTATCCTTTCATTTCAATATGAATAGGAAACTGCACATGGAAAACATTATAGTCACACATCAGAACATAATTTGAACATGCAAAATATATCATTATGAAATTATAAGCTTACCATAATAACTATTGTTATCATCATTTTACCAGCGTTAAAGTAATCATAATCATTTGTTTTGCCTCTAATCTTACAATCTTATTGTACCCATATCTGTTGCTGAAAAGTTTGTTGGGGTACCAGCCTTGACATGACATTTGCTTATGGTATTTATGAATGAAAGTGCAAATGGTTTAAATTAAAGAGAAATGCCAGTAGTTGCAGTAAACACTGATCATATGAGAAAGTCTGTAAAACCAGGCTTAATTGTCAGAATATCATCGGTGACCTAGATCTGGTACAGCCACATAAACTGAACTTTGTGAAATCTTGAAATCTACGCTGAAAAACGTTGACACTGAAGATCACCAACACAGATAGGAACACGTGGGACAGTGTATTATTATTGCTGGAATAAAGACCCAACGGAAGTGACCGAATCTGTGTTTATTTTGCTTATTTCTCAGCAATTACACAATTTCTCCCAGAATCCTTTGGCACATATTTTTTATTCATACAAACAGACACTTGGGTGGTCATTATATTAGATTCTGTAAAAAGTTATTTTGAGAGCGTTACCAAAACTGGAATTTATCTTTAAGGTTACATACAAGTGTGGGGTTTCACAAAGATTCATATGTGACTAAAAATTGCACTTGAATTCCCAGTTGGGAACTGTTTATAGCACGTCACCAAATTGGCGAGTTCACGTCACGCTCAGACATTGACGTTTACCTCTGCATAGTCATCAATAAGGTTGTGTTAGATACCACTTTCATATGAGCAGTTATCACATTAGCAGTTAAATACTTTGTGACTATAATATACACTTAAATCTTGTGAAACCCACTCAATATTGCTCCATACATTTTCTGTTTGCATCAACTTGTACATTTCCACATTGTCCTATGGCATTGCTGACTAATACCCCTTTCATAAACCCATCTTCCAATTAGCTGCCTAAGAGTAATGCGGATAATTCAATAATAATTGAGTTCACAAACTCCGAAAATAATCCGCACTATTCTTACGATCGCCTGTCCTGAAAAAGGCGGATAATCGTCATGGCAACCACACACACCCCCTCCGATGTGGTTGCGTTGGGAAAGGGTGACCTTGTGACTGCACCATGGCAATTATCTGCATTACTTTCAAAATTTTCATAAAATATTTACATGTACGTCCGACCCCCCCTATATGTGAGACCTTCATGAAATTTTCTGTCTCTGATTTCTTGTTCTTTTGACAGTCTGTAATGGCTTGGTCAGTTTATAAAGAGAAGACTTGAGAAAAGTGGGTGTCGGACTTACGAAAAGGATGATAATTTTATGGAAATGCCCTTACGATAATTGGCAAGCAAGATGTTTTCCTTTCTTTAATTCATGGTTATCATCAAACCATTTCAGATAAGACAAATCCTTGATGGTCGACTCTTTCCTATGAAGGCTCTGGGTTACTTTGCAGTGGTAACAGGAAAAGGTATTTATTTCCATTTTAAAAAATATCATATTCTGAGAGGATGCAATAAAATAACCCTTAATCTAATTTTACTAGAGTTCAATACTTATAAGATTTTTTTTGTGAATATTTTTTTTAAAATTATTTTTCATGATGGGTGGTAAAAGTAACTTTTTTTCCTTTGTACTAATATCAGATTGATTCTTAATGATGCAGAGTGCTATACAACTTGTTATTGTTGTATCAATATATGTTTCATAGATTTTTAAAGAAGATTACCAACTTGCTGGGATTTGCCTATAAGGAAAGAATTATCTTTTCTCCTGCAGTGAGATCATCAGCCAATATACAAATAGCGAATATGCATGAGTGCGATGGTGCGAGATTTCACATGAGGTGAAAGAAAGATGCTCTATTCAACAAGGCGTTAGCCGAGTTGAATAGAGCGTCTCTTTCTTTCACCAAATGCAAAATCTTGCACCATTGCACGAAGAAGAATATTCGCTATTTGTGTTGTACAACGCCTCAGAATTTAGCGAAAATATGAAAAAAGAATAGTTTTCCCCATAGTAATCTATGAAAAGGGGCAAAAATATTGAAAGCGAAAAGCAAAATCGCACATGCGCACATGACCTTTGGCAGCATTGAGCATTTAGCCAGCCAGCTTATACGCGTATTACACCTTTGTTTGTACTGAGCGCAATGAATTAAATCGTATTGTAACGTCACCTCCTAAAGCAGTGCAATGGTACATTTTGGATGGTACGTCTTGTGTTTAACAGTACGAATGTTTGACATTCAGTCTCCCATTTGATCGTGTACAACAAGCTAAGTAGGCATTCATTGTACAATCATTCATGAGTTAACAAGGTGACAGTGGTATATTGCAGAGAGCATTAAAGTAGAAGTAGTTTGCATGTAAGAATAATGAATACTTTTTACACTTATATTTATATTTATCTATTCCTCCTTATATTTCCTTTAATTTTAGGCAATACAAGTGACAGTATAGACAGCATTAAGCAATATGAAGAGCAGTTCTTTAGGCACTCAGCATTATTCAAGTAAGAAAACTATATCATTTAAAAAATATATATTGAATTAGAATTTCTGGGATTTCACACTGTCCTCAACTCTAGATAGAATTGTAGATCTACATGAAAAAAAGTCCATCTTATTTTCTTTGCAACATTATATTGGTTGAATTTTCTCAGTTGTATATAACTATGTGCATTTAGGTATCTAATACCCTTTTTACACAGGCTAAAATTTCCTTAACCCCGTACTATAGGTGGGGCTAAATTGCCATTTAGCCCCACCTATAGTACGGGTTAAGCTTAGCCGACTTTCTTTTTACACAGCATTTTTGCAAAGTGGGCTAACCCCACCTTTCGTACGGGATTACTTGGCCCTGCAAAAAAGCAGGGTTATCCCAGGAATTGCGGTGCTAAGAGCGATAGTACGAGGTTAAGATCGCTAGTGTAAAACGAAAGTGGGCTAAGCTTAACCCCGTACTATAGGTGGGGCTAAATAGCAATTTAGCCCCACCTAAAGTACGTAGTTAAGGAAATTTTAGCGTGTGTAAAAAGTGTACGAGTACTTGTACCACGAATGATCGACAAAAACCACTAGTCCGGGTTAGCAAGTTTCATGTGTGAAAAGCAAGCATTCCTTATCCGGGGTTAGCAATAACAATTTGGCATGTGTGAAAAGGAAAAAAAAATAGTACGGGGTTAAGGATAGTACGGGGTTAGCGATAGTCCGGGGCTAAGAAAATCCTGTGTAAAAAGGGTATATGTCTGGGTGTCCAAGTCATTTGAATAAACATGCAGGACTTTTTGTACAGCAAAGAAAATGGCTATCTCACTATCATTCTTTTACAAAGTAACTAAAAACAAGTGGAGGATAGTAGACAAGGATACCAACAAAATTTTCCCATGGAAATTTATTATCATATCTTGCTCTACCTCTACTAATTTTAATTTAAAAAATATACATGGAAGCAACTATGGATATATAAGCTATTGGTGACTCAATTTGAAAAGCTACTGATTATTTCTCCCCAGGGAGGGAATAATGTTCATATATTTTGTCAGTCCAATCCAATTTCTGGGGTAGTTCATAATTCACTTACACTGAGAACTCTTTTGATCTGTTATAATAAAAAATCTTTGTGTAATTTGATCTATTATAATGAATATCTTTGTGTAATACATGTATATGTATTGAAATGCTTATCTTTTTTTATTATGTACTGGTCCCCTGTGTATGATATCTTTAATATGTTTCTATCAGCCACTGGCTGCCAATCATGTATTGCCAATAAAATACAAAGTTAAAAGCTGCTAGTTAAAACTCCCCATGGAGCGAATTATGTTTATAGATATTATCAAGAGACTTCATGTTATATTGTGGTTTGTAGGTCAGGTGTATTTAAGGCAACTCAACTGAACACTCAGAACCTTAGCTTTGCTGTCTCAGACTGCTTCTGGAAGATGGTGAGAGAGTCGGTAGAACAACAAGCAGATGTCTATAGAGGTATAGTCGGCAGTTTTCTTTCACAACGTCTTACCTTCCTGTAAAATGGTTTGAAAGTCTTTTATTAAAAAGGACGCTAAAAGTGAAGCACTGATTAGTGTTTTCTTATGTTTTCAGCTTTGAAATTTGACTTACCTCCAAAATATCATATGGTCTCTTTCGCTGATTTCATTAGTTTTCTGAAGACAAACTTGATTTCAGGTATTGCTTATTGCTATGATCTATCTGAAAAAGAAGTGTTGTTATAAATTAGGTCCCATAAGCCAGTTCGTAGTTCCTTTCTGCGCATGATCAAAAGATTCTACACATGATCAGAGGAAGGTCATTTGTACTAAAGTGACATGGTGGTTGAAAATCTAATGAGATAAGCACCAACTTTGATGGCTTGATTTTTCATGTATTCTTTTGAATTGTCGTTTTCATTTACATCCACAAAAAACAACAGTGCTTCCATGAACGACTGGTATTTCACAGTTTGTCAAGTACATTGTGCAACATGCTAAGATATGCTTTCAAAGTAGGAATGCAACAAATACCTTCATTAAGTGTTCAATGGTGTACTATTCTAGTCACCTGGTCTATTCAATTTCTTCATCCTGCTATGTAAGGCAAGCTTACATGATATCTTGCTTCAAAATCTGCCTATCATGATGAAAGAAATGAAAGGTCATTTGACCAAAATTGTCCATGAAGTAACTACGAACTGGACTATTGCAGAGTATGGGGATATTACCATATGAAAAACAAGATTCCGCATTAATTCTCATATTTTAGTATTTTCAAATAACTGGACATGACCCTTCATTATACAATTTTTGGTGTATTTTACAAGGCTCTGTTAATCTTGATTTGTATTAATTTACTCAGAATGATAGTTGGTAAGAGAAATACATCTTGAATGAAGGGCATCGTCTGATCATATTAAGTCAACCGATTTGTTTATGTTTCTTTTTGTTGACAGCTTCAAGATACAACCTAGAAACAGAATGGAAGAACAACTTTCCAAGGTTACGAGAATTAGATAGAGTGAGTTTTTTTATGCTCTTCCATAATGGGAGGCTTTAGGTTTTCAACCAAGCCCATGACGCCTAGTCTTCTCTCCCATAATGCTGAGCTCCCCTCCTTATAATGATAATAATATAGGGTATTTATATTGCGCACATATCCACCTTGTTAGGTGCTCAAGGCGCTCCTATATTACCCGGCTAAGCTAGGCGTTCATAGCGCACATTACTTCCTACCAGTACCCATTTACCTCACCTGGGTTGAGTGCAGCACATTGTGGATCAGTTTCTTGCTGAAGGAAATTACGCCATGGCTGGGATTCGAACCCACGACCCTGTTTCAAAGTCCGAAGACTAATCCACTGGGCCACAACGCTCCACATACTCATCTACAGTAGGGCTTATTTCCTGCCAAATCGGGGGCCCGTTTCATAAAGGTATTCGTAAGTTAAGAGCGACTTTAGGAACGACTGGTGATCCTGTCTTGTGGTAAGTTCATTGGTAATTACTTAAGAAATGATTATTAATCATTCATAAAGTCGCTTCAGCTTTATGGAGAAGCTGAAGATTCCGTGGATGAGAAAGCTACCTAATATCAAGATTGAAAATCTTTCCAGAGTTGGACGAAAAAACAGGAAAAGAGCAACAAGATAGAAAGATATCATTATTGAAATATTCCACTAATGTGTAAAGAAATTGCCAGGAATTATAAAGAGGGCCCCTGAAATGAGAGAAATAGCCCCAAAAGTCAAGAGTAGCCCCAGTAATTAAAAAAGAAAACTGACTATGAATCCCCCCCACCCCCCAAAAAAAGAATTCCCTGAAGCCTGTTGCATAAAACCTTTATCTGAGAAAACTCTGGTAAAAACTGAAAACTAAGGTTAGTCTGATTTCCGCCATTGACTTTAGCACAGGGCAAAAACTCCGGTAAAAACAACCTGAGTTTTCTCAGGTAAAAAGTTTTATGCAACGGGCTCCTGGTCTTGCATAAATTAGAGACAGCTTTATGAACCCCTCAGAAGAACAACCACTTTGAAGAGTATTACCATTTTGGCCGAAGAAGGCTATCCACTCCATTTGTGAAGAACTGGTAAATAAAAAAAAAAATACATTCAATTTTTTTCTCCTTAGGATGAACTATTTGAGAGAGCGAAGAGCGAGATGCTGGATGAAGTCATGAGCCTTAATGAAATCAAACCACAACAGTGGGAGGAGACTCTATCAAAGCTTCTATGGGAAGGTGTATCTAGTCATGTCTTTGAAGGTATCTACCTCCCAGCCTCACAATCGTTAGATGCAGGGTGAGTTGTGGACTTGTGGAAAATATTATTTGAATATTTTTTGAGGTAGTGTGGTATCGGCGAGTTTTCGCTCACGATTGCGGAATGAATCCTACAACGCAGCAAATACATTGAAAATGCAAGTCACATCGCGATGATGACTTTAATGAGGGTCGGTGAATGGGAAGGGCAGTTTCGTTCGCCATTTCAGAGCTGATGAAAATCGCAAATAAGTTGCTGATGTGGTTTACGGTACACCATGTGGAGTGTTATAGAGACAGTGGATAGAAACAGGAGTTACTCCTGAAGATGGACAGTTAACCTTCCCGAAACGTTGAGTCTCTCTACAGCTTCTACTTATCAACTCTACTCACCGACTCAAGCCAGCATCTCCTCATCCAACCTACTACTCAAGCTGTTTTCAATTCATCAATCTCTTCTGATTTACAGTTCTTTTCAGGACTACATTCAAGATGATTACTCTCAAATTTCCACTTTCTGGCCTATCCATATCTTTTCTTCTATCCACCGTTTCTATAACACTCCACATGGTGTACCCTAAACCTCATCAGCGATTGTACATGCCACCATGCAAACCTTCAAACAACATCCACAAATAAGTTGTTTATCCAAAGTAAAGGACGCAACTGCTGTTCCAGTTCACTGACACCAGTCAGACTGCAGGTTCCAAGAAAGTGGCTTCTTTTATCCAAGTGATATTCATGACTTGAGATGTTTTGCATATTTAATGAGCTTGATGCGGACCAAAAGACCTCTTTTCATTCGGTCATTGCTGCTCTAATTGTGCATCGAATTTCATGAATTTGGTACCATTGTAAAGAAGAAGAATCATTCTTTTAGGTCATGTGTTTGGATTTATTCAAAGATTTTGTAATATAGGTTAAAATTTTGATCTAAAATATGCTACAAAATAAATATTTTCACCTGACAAAAGCTGCTATTTTCACACTTTATTTATGTTTGAGCCTAAATGATTTTTATATCATGATAAAGCTGAATATGTATGCTTTGAAATGATATAGGTTTCAAAATAAGAATTGGTTTAATCAGGTCAAGATCACACTTTTCATTTGCCAAGTACATAAAGCAGTTTGAAAACAAGAATACTGCACTCTGATTGGTCAAAGAGACCACCCAGTGGCAAATTCCAATGGTTCCAGTGCCTGGGTTCGTGGGAAGGTCACACTTCCCATGTGGTAATCTCCTCAAATACCCCACGCCTGTTGTTTTGTGAACCTTATCCAGCCAATCAGGACTCTGGATTTCATGCAAGTACAAAATTTCAGAAATCTCGTCTTGTACCTTGGTGGGAAAAGTGTGATCTTGACCCGATTAAAAGGTGCCGCATATCAAGAGTGGCATTGTGAGAAAGTACAGAAGTTCAGCTTTATGATGATATAGATATCATTGAGGCTCAAAATAAAAAGTTTTGCACAATTTGCAAAAGAAAACAGAGGAAGAAAATTCAGTTTTGAGGCACATTTTCAGGCCAGAAATTTACTTATTTAACAAAATATTGTATAAAAAATAAATGACCAATATGAAAGAGTAACTTTTACTCTATCTGATGGTGCAATAATATTTCATTTAACTTGAGGTTAAAACAGGTAAATTCTTAGAGAAAGAAAATCTCACGAATCACGAGATTTTGCAAGGAGGAGGATTCAGCCACGAGATGATTTGGATGAATCTGGCCTTTTTGCTCATTAGCATAGGGACCTGCGGTCTGACTGCAAAAGATATTTCCCTATCTCAAAATAGCACTACATGAAAACATGCTTGAAATTTGTCATTTTGTACTTCTCTAGAACAATCACAAGATTGAAATGAAAGCATGATCAAACTATGCTAAATGGAAACTAAAATGATGTGAAAGATTTAATAGGTTATCTGCTATTGCAGTCAACCAGGCTTACTAGTCACTTGAAACTATATTTATTAAATGCATTGTGAATGTTTTTTCATAAGAATTGATTTCTTTCATTTCAGGGCTTTCAACACCATCATTGACATCAAATTGAAAGAATGGGCTGAGAATGTTCTACCAAAGACAAGCATTGAGGTTTGTACACAATCTTCTTCCTGCTGACAATGTAATTTGGTAAAAATTACTTGATTAATCAAGTAGCCCAGGAAAAACTATCAAATGTTGTTTTTAGAATGCAAGAAGAAGTTTTTCAGAATTGCTATACAACTTATCCACTGGGTTGGACACCCATGAATCTGTCTTGTTGAGAAGAATAATGATATATGGTGCTTATCAAATGTTGACAATGCCTCTAAACATTTTTTGGATGTACTTTTGATATTGGAGCAAGAAAAACCTGTTGAAGAATACTCTGAATAAATTCATAAAGATGGAATTTGCATGTCAGGACTTCACTGATATACCCATCCAGTTTTAGTGCTGTTGATATATATTTGTGCTATGCTTGAAGCAGCACACCTGTAAAGTCATTGAGAGGATTGTAAGAGCTCCAATATATGTATTCATATCTTATTCATTTTTCAATTGAAAACCATACAGAAACAAGGACGGACAGTCCAAAGACAAATGTACAGATCATGTTTAATCAGAAATAAATCACCAAATAACACATCGATAACTCCAAATGCTTTTAGTGCTATCAATTTTTTTTCTGTTACTGGTTTTTGTGGCTAGGTTGGAAGCAACACACTTGTCGAGGAATACTCCAAGCTTGTCGAGAAGAGTAAGAGTAAGAAGGATCATGACACCATCTTTGATTCACTGAAGACGGCTGTCAAGCACGAGAGTATCAGCAGACATCAGTGGATGGAGAGGGCTGTAGAAAACCTGGTAAGGATCCTCTACTCACATACAGTCAAATCTGCGTTCGATAACACAAAAATCAGCAATTAACCATACGCATGATTTTCACGATTGATTGTTTATTGTAGTCAATGCCAATCGATTGTCAAAAAAAATGTTCTTAGATCATTGCTAAGTTTTGTGTTACGGGGCCCCTGGTTTAATGACCACTTGTCTAGAAAGACCACCAATTTGGTTCCCCTCAAATAGTGATCCCTGTTGGAGCATGTATGACAGGAACCTGTCAACATAGAACACCTACTGCTCTCTCCATTGGGTTCACTGTTCCTTTTTGACTCACTTATTCTGATTTGAAAAGGTTGACTTCACTCTCAGATGAGATTGAGGTCTATGTCGTGAAGCACATTGTCTTTAAAACTATTCTTAAGACAATATCCATTGCAGCAGTACTCAAATCCCACTTTCTTGGGACTTGAACGCGGACTTGAGCTACAAGGATTTGGACTTATGAATCAAGCAATAATTGGGTTAATTCTCGTGTTGACACAGGCCTTTTTACTGTTCCCACTTTTGATATTATTTTAGAAACTTTTGGTACATCTTGCTTGATTACATGGGAGTAACAAATCTCTGAAACTTTTGTTTTTGCTTATGTATAATGTAAGTTATGAAGGCTTCTGAAGGCTTTGGAATGCATACTTCAGAAATATGTTCCCTCTTTTCTCTTTCAGAAAGTGATTCAGTTCAATGCTTTAGAGGATAGATCCGTACCAGATAGAAGGCAGTGGGACCAAGCAATCTCCTTCATGGAAACCATGATCAAACAGAGACTCAAAGAAAGTAAGATATCATGTTTTTCTATCGCTTTCTCCAATTAAACTGATCTTAATAATAATAATACTAACACCTGATACATGTAGAAGGCAGTGGGACCAAGCAATTTCCTTCATGGAAACCATGATTAAGCAGAGACTCAATGAAAGTAAGATATCATGTTTCTCTATCTTTTGAATGTGACTTTAAAAAGGTATTTATTAAAAACTAAATGGCAGCCCAAAGCTGAATTCGGTGGAAATTAAGTCACATCATAAATTACAACAAATATGCATATGAAAATCATAACATCTGTAAATAAAATATTATTTCTTAACAATGAACGGCAAAAGAAAGAAATCAAAAAAAGGTAGAAGGAAAAAGACACAGGTGCCAGCACAGGGTGGGGCAGTGGGGGGGGGGGGGGGAGGGTGGTATAGGCAGACCCTGATTGAAACTTTGATCAACAAGTGGGCCTTCACATGTAAACCTTGCTGTTTCAATTTAGAGCCTTCAGTACACCAGTCATTGTAATATGCGCATTCAGACCTTTTAACTCAAGCGAAGGGTCTGCACAGCAGACTAACAAATATTTTGGTTTTGTTGGATTCTTTTCGAAAACCATTTCATGATTGTTGCCACAACTGGGCCCCGTCCTACAAAGAGCTGCGATTGATACAATCAATCGCAACTATTGAAAGCCAGCAGTGTCAACATCTAAAATACATGTTCTAAATATTTTCTAGAAAGGATGTATATTCATACATTCACTTTTATTCTTGACAATCCAGTATGCTACTCTTTGTTTTCAAAGGACATTGAGCCAAATTTCTGGAGGAAAAAATTATGACATTGATGGATTTCCATATCATTGCAATTGATTTGATCAACTCTTTGTAGGCTGGGATGTAGGTTTCATAAAGAATTTGTAACTGTTGTAATTTTGCCATAATGGCAACTACCACGGAAACATGGCTCAGCAGCCATTCATAATCCATGGTGGTTACCATAATGGCAAAGTTTTAACAGTTTCAAGTCCTTTATGAAACTGGTCCCTGGTGTTTCTATGATATCTGTTTGATAGCTAAGCAGTTGTTGCGTGTTTTGTTCATTTCAGCTGATATAGCCATACAGCAGCTGATAGGACCCGGTTCCACAGAACGATGGATATATTGGAAGAGAATTAGTCAAGAAGAGGTGAGGAATTTGGGCCATGAAAAGGAAGATAGATTCAAATGATAATAATATGCCACCTTTATATCGTGCTTAATACAAATGTTTCTAAGCGCTGCATACTGCATTCTCTGATCAGACGCAAGAGCATTCAAGGAATTCCTTCCTACCGGGTACCCATTTTCTACACCTGGGTGAAGAGTGGCAAATATAGATAAACACCTTGCCTATCGACGTGAGTGCTGCGGTGGGATTTGAACTCCGGACCTCATGGTTCAAAGTCCGGAGACTTATCCACTGAGCCACAATACCTCTACAAAGTTTTCCACGTCTAGAAATATTAAGTGAAATACAGTTTTACGGGTCTGTATTCTTGAAAGAGGTTTCCACTGTATACCACAAAATTAGAGACTATTCAGATTTCTATATACGGTAATCATGCTTATTTCATCACATAGGCTATGAATATCCAAATAAAAATGCACGCTTTTGGCAAAGGGTGCTAAAAGAGAAGCGCGATCTTACAAGATATCTGCATAATGCTCTATAATGCTCTTTTATCCTGCTTTCAAATAAATGGAAATGCTATTTGCATTATTGGTAACTAGGTGTGCACTTGTTTAAAAAAAAACAAATAAATAAATAAACCATCTTTATATGCCATGGTACGTTTGAAACCTCTTTCAAACATACTTTTCATGGAGTCATTTTCATGATGATTCATTTTTTGAAAGAAAATGTCATACCTATGAATGATAAGGCATTGAATGACAATCAAATATGCTATAGCAACCACCTGTATAGAAAGATCACCTGTCTATTAAAGATCACAAGTTTGTTTTACACTGCATAATTTTCCCCATTAAAACATATATTGGAAGATTTCAACGCCTTGAGAACAAATGTGCACGATTAATCTGTCAAAAACCAAAATGGTGTCATACTACCCCTCTTCTAAATGAACTACATTGGCTACCTGTTTCTGCTAGAATACATTATCGAATACTTGTTCAAACCTACATGTATAAGTCTCTGTCAACCACACTACCTTCTTACATTTCTTCATTATTTCAGCAACAAAGATCTACTCACTCTCTTCTTTCTACTGCTGCTCCTTCCTATGTAATTCCAAAGTCCAGAAAACGGGCCGGTTTCAACTCCTTTTGATCTCTTGCCCCCCGTCTTTGGAACAACATGACTGTATGTGATATACCCCCTCCCCCATCATCATTGTTTGCCAGTAATATTTAAAAAAAATCAGATTTCTGATTCAAGCAATTGTTATGGGGTTTTTTTTGTCTTTCAACAGATTAGCAGGAGATTAGCAAAGGAAGAACTAGAAAAGTTACTACAAGCTGAAGAGGTGAGAATATAGAAGTTATACACATCAAGGAGGGCATTAGTAATAATTATACGTACTGGGTCCTATGTGGTTATTAGTGTTGGTAAATGTACGAATGCCCAAACAAAATGATGAGTATTATTTGTTTTGTGGATCCTTGCTATTTGATAAACCATTATCTTCCCAAAACTATGTCAGGTCATTATACTGTACTACATGTATGACTGCTTGGCCTCATCACTGGTGATAAGTAAATTAAGTGTTAGAAAATAAATGCCCGGTCAATTACAAACTATCTTACATCACAAAAAGTTTTCTCCATTATTTTAAGGTCAAGTCCACTCCAGAAAATGTTGCTTTGAATAAATAGAGAAAAATCAAACTAGCATAATGCTGAAAATTTCATCAAAATTGGATGTAAAATAAGAAAGTTATGGCATTTTAGAATTTCGCTTGTTTTTCACAAAACAGTATTATATCTACAACTCAGTGACATGCAAATGAGACAGACGATACTGCCCCTCACTCACTATTTCTTTTGTTTTTCATTTGAATTCTACAATATTTCTTTTTTTTTTTTAGGGTTCAGGGGAGAATTAATTTTTGTTTCACTTGACGATGAGGAGAAAATGAGAAAATTTCGTATTTCATATAATAAAATACAAAAGAAATAGTGAATGACGTCATCAGCCTCCTCATACATTTAACTGTTTTTTTTTAATTAAGCGAAACTTTAAAATGTCATAACTATTATTTTACTCCCGATTTTGGTGAAATTTTCAGTGTCATGCTTATTCTCTTTTATGCAAATCAACTTATAGTTGGAGTAGACTTGACCTTTAAATTCACAACCAGAAATGAATGTTATTTTCAAGATTTATTATTTGACTTTTTCCCATTTCTACTTAGAATCATGTACCAGAGCTGACAGAGGATGAACAAACCACTGTCAAGAAGAATCTACAAACAAAAGGAGTGGATGTAGATAACCATCTTGTAAGTATCATGTTCCTAAAGCAAGAAAAAATTGTTTGTTTGCTCAAACAGGAAGAAATCAGGGCCAGTCATTATATGACAGTTCTTAGATCTCTTTTTGTTGCGCTTGTGGCTGGGACTCCGGACTTATCATTGAGCTTTGATTGCACACGATACACATGAAACTGCAGGTAAAACTGTGGGTTTAAAAGCCACCGCACGGTGCACACCTTACGACCCGACTGGTCGCCGACTGGCTTGCGACTGGGTGAGGGGAGATGTGACGTCACAGCTCTTGTCAACTTGAGAGTCGCAGACCAGTCAGAGACAAGTCGCAAGGAAAATCAGAAGGATTTGACATGTCGAATCCTTATGACTGGATTGCAAGCTCAATCCAACATCCAGCCAATCAGACAGCAGAGTTGCATAACGCGTATTATGATAAACAACGCGTATACGCAGTGGTAAGCGCAATTTCTCAGATGCTATGCCAAAAAGCAAAAAGCGCATGCGTGAGTCGCAGAACGGATCGCAAGGTGTGCGGTGTCGAGGCTTATGACTGCCTTGCGATTCATCTCCCCTCACTCAGTTGCAAGCCAGTCGCAGACCAGTCGGGTCGTAAGGTGTGTTGGCCTTAATTGGCTCAGAGGGGTGGCCATATGAGTACATATTCAGCCCTTTTGAACTTGATATTAAATTTGCCTGGTTCCATATGAACCAGGTGAATTTACATTGATTTCAAATTACTCATTCATTCGGCCATGCCTTGGGCAATCATGAACCGTTTGCCACATTGCACGTGTGGAGGTTTTCCATCTTGTATTGATACCAAAATATGGTCATGAAAATGCTGAATGCAAAATAGGGATCTGATGACGTCACATGTAAGTTTTTCCTGTGCTACTGTAATGGTCACAAAATGCTCAATGCAAATATAAAGTTATTTAGTGACCTCACACGTTTTTATTCCCGTGTAGAAATAATGGTAATTTGTCTTTAATGTATTTAAAATCTTTTTTTTTAATTTCAGATACAAGAGACTTGGTACCCATTATTCAGGAAACATTTCATGCACCGATCCCTTCGTCTTGCCAGTGATTGTAGGAAAGGATTTTATCATTACCATCAAGGATTAAATGATTCAGGGGTAAGTCATCAATCTGAAAATGATTGCAATAATCGTTATCATTTATGATGTCTTTCCACTGATTGTAGAGAAAGATTTATCATTATCATCAAGGATTAAATGATTCAGGGGTAAGTCATCAATCTGAAAATGATTGTAATAATCGTTATCATTTATGATGTCTTTCCACTGATTGTAGAGAAAGATTTATCATTATCATCAAGGATTAAATGATTCAGGGGTAAGTCATCAATCTGAAAATGATTGCAATAATCATTATCATTTATGATGTCTTTCTTCTGATTGTAGAGAAAGATTTTAACATTACCATCAAGGATTAAATTATTCAGGGGCAAGTCATCAATCTGAAAATGATTGCAATAATCATTATCATTTATGATGTCTTGCCAGTGATTGTAGAAAGAGATTTTATCATTACCATCAATGATTCAATTATTCAGGGGTAAGTCATCAATCTGAAAATGATTGCAATAATCATTATCATTTATGATGTCTTGCCAGTGATTGTAGAAAGAGATTTTATCATTATCATCAAGGATTAAATGATTCAGGGGTAAGTCATCAATCTGAAAATGATTGTAATAATCGTTATCATTTATGATGTCTTTCCACTGATTGTAGAGAAAGATTTATCATTATCATCAAGGATTAAATGATTCAGGGGTAAGTCATCAATCTGAAAATGATTGCAATAATCATTATCATTTATGATGTCTTTCTTCTGATTGTAGAGAAAGATTTTAACATTACCATCAAGGATTAAATTATTCAGGGGCAAGTCATCAATCTGAAAATGATTGCAATAATCATTATCATTTATGATGTCTTGCCAGTGATTGTAGAAAGAGATTTTATCATTACCATCAAGGATTCAATTATTCAGGGGTAAGTCATCAATCTGAAAATGATTGTAATAATCGTTATCATTTATGATGTCTCACCAGTGATTGTAGAAAGAGATTTTATCATTATCATCAAGGATTAAATGATTCAGGGGTAAGTCATCAATCTGAAAATGATTGTAATAATCGTTATCATTTATGATGTCTTTCCACTGATTGTAGAGAAAGATTTATCATTATCATCAAGGATTAAATGATTCAGGGGTAAGTCATCAATCTGAAAATGATTGCAATAATCGTTATCATTTATGATGTCTTTCCACTGATTGTAGAGAAAGATTTATCATTATCATCAAGGATTCAATTATTCAGGGGTAAGTCATCAATCTGAAAATGATTGTAACAATCGTTATCATTTATGATGTCTTTCCACTGATTGTAGAGAAAGATTTTATCATTACCATCAAGGATTCAGTTATTCAGGGGTAAGTCATCAATCTGAAAATGATTGTAATAATCATTATCATTTATGATGTCTTGCCATCAATGGTAGGAAAGGATTTTTCATTACCATCAAGACTTAAATGATGATTCTTGAGTAAATTGTCATCATTCTAAAAATGATTGTAACAATCGTTATCAGCTATGATGCCTTTCCAATGATCATAGAAAAGGATTATAACATTACCGTCAAGGGTTAAATAATTTAGGGGTAAGTCATCAATCTGAAAATGATTCATTTGTGATGTCTTGCTAGTGATTGCAGTAAAGGATTTTATAATTTTCATCAAGGGTTATAATGATTCAGGGATAAGTTGTCATTAATCTAGAAATGACTGTAACAATCGTGATCATTAACGATGTCTTTCCAGCGAATGTACGAAAGGATTTATCATTACCATCAAGGGTTAAATGATTTAGGGGTAAGTCATTAATCTAGAAATAAATGTTGCGTTCAATATTATCATGGTCGTTATTATTTATGACGATGGAAATTACAGTTCCAGCATGTACAGTTTGTTATTCTGCTTTTGATTTGAAAGATTCATAACACTTAGTGCCTGGTAGTCGCAAATATTGTTCGAAGTTCAATTAGGGTTGTAAGGAAATGCACTCCTGTTTTATTAAAACAAACATGGAGGTCTCCCATTTAGCTCAAGTCACAAGCCATGTTGCTTAGATATTATGATCAAGTAGATAATTTGGGGGAGGGGGGTGTTTCACAAAGATTTAAGTATGACTCAGAGTCGCACTTAAATGCCTAGGTACGTGCATTATGAACGACATGACCGCATTGGTAAGATAATGCCAAGAGGAAACGCTCTCTACTGTGTATTAACTAATCATACATGCATCAGCGTTTAAGTGTGTATCTAAGTTTTACTTCAATCTTTGTGAAACACCCCCCTGCTATGTAATTCTTGCATGATCATGATATGAATATGAAATATTGATGTTTTAGATTGAATGCCACGATATTGTACTTTTCTGGAGGATACAACGGATGCTAGAACTGACAAGCAACGTCTTAAGACAACAGATCATGAATACGGAAGGTGAGTCGTATATGCCCAAATTCACAAATGTGGTTTTGAAAACCATCGTTTGAACCCATGTCTTCTGCAGATTTCATGTATAAATTATGCTTATTTACTGCGTATATTAAAAAAATGTCCAATGCTGATGCATGCTTGTGTCACAGTGCGCCAAATTGAATTTAGTTTTGATCATCCATTTTACAGATAGGAGTTAAAGCGACCTTTCATTGACAAATCATTGGGAAATCAAGGCTTATCTCAGAACAGAGATGGGATTCCACTCGGCTGCATTCCTGGGGGTGTTATGTAATAGACGTCGGCATGTCTGGGAAGTCTTGAGAGCAATAGACTAACCAACCAGATGTTAACTGCGTGTTTTCACTTTGAAACATGTAACTTCAGAGGTTATTTATTTTGGTTTAGCAATCATGAGACCTGCCATGAGTCTAGGAATTGGGATTGTTGGAAACTGGAACTGCGATGATCCGAAGTAAATAACCATCACGAGTTCGGTCAAATTCGTGCAGTTCGAACTTTTATCGCATTAGTCCGACGGGCGCTCATGACGGATGGATTAAATTATGCAAGTCAATTGGCCTTTCGCAAATTTCATATTTCCCCATGATTTGTCAGTTGCTGGGCCCTTTAAATGTGAAAAGTAAATTGATTACTGATTGAATTTACTTGTTATTATCCATTTCAAGGCAAGGAGACTGAATGAAGAGTTATGTAACGTAAGTTAATTACTGATTGAATTTAATTTTGATCGTTTTACAGCGAGAAGACTGAGTAAAGAGGTGAAGGAGGTCTTGGAGGACTTTGGAGATGATAGATCAACCAAGGTCAAACTACTTACAGGGAGGAGGGTAGATCTAGCTGAAGAATTGAGTGAGTTTTATTTCATCTTCATATCAAGTCACTTCATTTGATAATGATTGTAAAAAAAATATATTAATGAATAATGAAATAATAATAATATTGATAATGATAATAATGATACTAACAAAAATAACAATAATAATAATAATACTTAAGATTTTTATGGCACATAATGATTTGTGGAGACTTGCTTTGTGCTTTAGTATACATATAATACAAGACCCGCTTCGACCTAAAATATTTTATGCAATTAGAGTAAATTGCATTTATACATAGAAAGTAATAGATCAATGAGAACAGATTATATTTAACTACTGCATACTGTATGCAGCATAACATTTTTTTTTTATAAATGGGTCTTGACTTTTATTTGGCTTTCAAGTTAGAGCTATAGCATAGTAGAATTTCTTTTATAATTGAGTGGCTTCTTTTCGTTTTCAAATTAGTTCATTTTATTCATTTGGCCTTCAAGTTAGACCTATATCAAAATGTAACTCCTTTAAGAATCAAGCTAGTTTGATTCTGTCTTTATATCAAGTCATTTAATTGATTTGGCCTTCAAGTTAGACCTATATCAAAATATATAAAACTCCTTTCACAATTGATCTAGTTTCATTTTGTCTTTAATTCAAGTCATTTCATTCATTCATTTGGCCTTCAAGTTAGACCTATATCAAAATATAACTCCTTTCAGAATTGAGTGAGTTTCACTCTGTCTTCATATCAAGTCATTTCATTTGGCCTTCAAGTTAAAGCAATACCTATAGATAATTCCCTTTCAGAACATCTTCCTCTCAGTCTTCTCTACAGGGGGGGGGGGGGGGAAGGGATGGTAAATGTGATGTCTTTGCTTAAAAAAGAGAACGTTTTTAATGCATGCAACCTTCAGTCATCCAGTCTGTGCTCATTATATCATTATTAGTAGAGAGCATTGAATAGGAGAACATTTGTTCATTCTGTTAAAGGTAAAATAATCTGTATATATTTCCCTTTGTAATACAACCCATTAGCTCTTACTAATGGGGAGGGTGAAAGTTTATTGTGACTTAAACTAATTTAAAGCTTTGCATGATTGTTAATGTTTAATCATCCAATATTACATGCCATTAGTTCTGAAGAACGTTTGGTTAAAGAAATGTTTTGATAATACCTGCTTTCTTTCGATATTCCACTCTTCTGCTCATTATATATCATTAGTTTTGAAGAGCAGTGGATAGGAGAATAATTGCATCATTTTGCTCTTATTTCAATTTACTTTGTTCATTTTGTTCTACAAGCTGGAGCAATCTGTACATAATCCCCTTTGTGGTACAACCCATAAGCTTTTACTAATGGGGGGGTAGTTATACCGGTATTGAAAGGCTTACTGCTCTTAATGTTAAACCCTATGATCTTGTCTTGTTATGTTATTAGTTTCGAAGAGCATCGCATAGGAGAGAGAAAAAGTCTTAGGACATATAGTAGACTTCTCAACCATATCTGATTTGGAGGAAAAAAATATAGATTTTCACTATGATTATTCCTATTTTTCTTGATAACTTAAATGTACAATCCAAATGAAATACTATAATTCCTACCTATTCTTTTAAGCAAATGCCATCCCTTTTTCTGATGTATGTAAATATCCCACTCTGCCCATAAATGTCATTAGTTTTTAGGAGCATTGG
The DNA here is from genome assembly GCF_018143015.1 of Lytechinus variegatus. Taxonomy (NCBI): domain Eukaryota; kingdom Metazoa; phylum Echinodermata; class Echinoidea; order Temnopleuroida; family Toxopneustidae; genus Lytechinus; species Lytechinus variegatus. The sequence goes on along the minus strand of NC_054753.1, from coordinate 29,562,881 downwards.
CTGGGAGAAGAAGTATTGATATCACTGGTTACTTTCATCATCGATCGTAGAATCCATGCTTTTATATATTCCTCTTTTGCCTATTATGTCATTAGGTTCAAAAGAGCAGTTGAGCAAAATGCAATGACGACACCTGTTATCACTAAATCCTTCAATCTTTCTTCATTAGACTATATGAGCATCGTGCAAAGAAAAAAGAGTATCTGTAATTATGTCATTGGTTTTACAGATCCTAGGAAGAGCAATCTATATTGATGACACCTGTTACCTTTAAATCGTATCTAAACTCATTACTTTATTAGTTTTAAGGATCATCATCATCATCATCAGTTAAAGTACATCAGATTGAAGAAAAATACATGATAATACAGCTACCTCTAAATAACCCATTATTTTGCTTTATATCATCAGTTTTGAAGAACATTCTAATAAAGGACATTTAGTCATGATACATGTTCCCTTTAAATAATCCACTCTTTGCATGTATTATGTCATCGGTTTTGGAGACCGTTTTTATGAGGAACATGTAACGGTGATGCATGTTACCTTAAGATATTCCGAACTTTCCCCATTATGTCGTTAGTTTTTTAAAAAAGATTGTGTTTGGATGATACCTGTGATTAAACATGCAGCTCCATTAATTGGTCATTTAATGTATGTGCATGACTAGATCCACACAATAGAGTATCCCTCACTGCAGTGCGTTGGGGAATTTTCCCACGCCACGGTGACTGGCTGTCCAAGTCACCTCAAAAACCCCAACATTATCCGCCGTCTTTTCTCTGGAAATTGATGTGACCTTCACCGCGGCATCTTCTCTCGTATCTTGAAAGAAACCCTAGCAGTTCTTTAGCATTAGATCTGATCTATTAGCCACTTTGAATGGATTTCATCCACAGACCTGCACATAAAAACCAGATAAATGGGATTTTTTTTCTCTCTCTCTCTCTCTTGAATCTTTCAGGTTGTGATGTCACCACATAGAAAATTATTAAATGATAAAAAGTGCTCTTTCCATGGGGGAAAGATGGGATGGTAATTTGGGAGGAGGGGGGGGGGGGTGATAGAAAAGAAAGGAAGGGCTATTGGGAAGGGAAAGAGAAGGAAGAGAATGAGTAGATGTGCTTTCTTTTGATAATTTGAAATAAAGTAACCTTCAGGTCAATCTACAGGATGAGTGGGAGAAATACATTTTTAGATTAACTCATAATGTTCCTAGGTTTCACGATACACCATGTACATGTATCTTTTTGGGGGCAAGTGTTGGTCCTGAAACAACATTTGCCCAAGAAAGATACATGGTGTACCGTGTAACCTACTACACTATTCTTCTTCACCATGGAAAACTTCAGAAGTTATATCATAATATTCCTGTTTTATTTATATCGCAAAATTATACATACAAAAGTGGGACAAAACTTTCAGAACATGCCATATATTGGCACTTGCATCCTTTTGCAAGATATTGATGAATAGTTGCCACTTTCCAATCAGGTTTAAGATGTTTCAGTCCGGAAAAGACAGAATTGTCGTAATCTAGGATAACCTTTGGGATGTTTTCCAGTGAGTGGTTAGTGTACATCTTTGGAATGTGGATAGATATTGCTGGTATCATTAAGAAAAAAAGGAACTTAAGAGTATGTTAAGAAACAAAAAAAAAGAGACTGAAAACATGTGAAATAGAAAGAGAGAGGTCAATGAGAGAAATAGAAGAAGGGATGGAGACACAGAGAAATGGACAGATAATGGCCGAGAGAGAGAGAGAGATGAGATAATGATTTATTCTATCAAGATGAAAGAAAAGTATTGAAAGAAGGAGAGTTAAAAAGCATATTACAGCCTGGATTAAGATGACTCAATCCACTTATATTCCATTCAATAAACGCTGACACCAGAAGTGTCAACCTTGATTAAAACCGACTTTACATGATTAACCTTTTATATCACAGCCATCAAGCATCCTTTTATCATCGCGTTTGATGAAAACTGCTCCCCCAGAGGCAAGGCAAGAAATCATTCAATAAAGCTCATGTTTTTCTTTATTCTCTGAGAGAAAAGAAATAGATGAACAAATAAAGCCGCACTGGTTCCCTTTTCACCCCAATTTAGCAAGTTCCCCATAGAACTGGAAGGGCAGAATAATTTTCTATGATTGCCCAATTGGCTGATAAAGCCGATGATTAATGGCCCGATGCAAGGTTGTTTGATGCGCAAGAAAAGGGAGATTATGATGATAATGTATGGAAAAGTAAGCAGAAAACATGAATTGTATGAAAAGGAAGAGTTGTTGAATATTCTCGGGAGGTGTAAATGAGTGTAGATGAGAAACCAATAGAATGAGCAGGTATGGTGAGAAAGATGAAATGATGACTGCTTAATGTAGGCCTCCTAGAGCAATAGTTCAGGTTTTGGATGTTATGTAGAAGTGTGCTCCTGCATGAAATTTTAGAACTCATCATGTTGGTGATGTTGAATAAAGTTTTGATTTATGAGTGTTTCTTTTAATAATTAAGTAAGTTTGCTTTACTTGTGATGTTAAACTTTTTATTCTTTCCCCAGTCGGTGTAGCAGATCAGTGTTAAAAATAGATGAACAATTCACATTCTATACTAAAGATTCTTCCTAGAGCTATATCTTTTGTTGTTTTTATTTTTTGTTTTTGTTGTCCGTCTCCCTCTTAACCTTTCTGAGCTTTGGCCTCACTTAAAATTTCCTTATTGCGTTTATTTTCTTTGTATAGTTAGGCAAACTCCAGCTGAGTGATTCTTAACAGTTAGGCAAATATTTAATAGTTCCACTAGCTTAACTCTAAAAGTTAGGCAAAATGTAGTGAAAATTTAAAATTTTGCATCCATAAACCTGTAAAGTTAGGTAGTTCTGTTTGGTCTGATATTTCAAACTGTTAGGCGTATCATTTACTAATTTTAAATGTATGTACAGTATTCTTCTGTTTCATTTTGCTTTGGAACATTAAAAGAATACTTCTGTGATATCAGATACAGTATTTAAAATTACCGAGTGAGATTTTTCTTTAGAGGGGGGGGGAGGGCTTTAAAAAATCTGGGACTTCCAACACAAGCGTTTTCATATCTACGATAAAGTCATATTTCATTTTCTGTACCCCAAATACAGAGTCTGTGGAGGATAGTTGATTTAACCTTTCTTACAATGAGGAATAAATAGTTTGAGTATGATTAATATCAAACAATGGTTGCAGTCTTTATACTCCAAATCCTTTGAGTCCATAGGCGGTTTCAAACCGCCTCGATCACAAGAATCCCCGTTAAATTACGAGAACTTTTTAAGGCTAAAAAATACCCGTTAATTATTCCTGCATTCACACCGCCCCGAAACACATCCTTCGGGATAAGTTCCCGAAGTTACGAGCATGCGCAGTGTGGTCTGATAAGCAGGCAAGGCGGGAGATTCAAAATCTCTAGCCCAGCAGCCACCCACGCCGCCGCGCCCAACGACACGCTGGGATAAAAGTTCCCGTAATTTGCTTTCACATCGCCAAAATACCTGCGACCTTGGAAAAATCCCCACGAAACTTCTCGTAATTTCGCCAAGTACCTACTATTTAGCGGGTATTTTCTTTCGGGGAGATTACGCGTAGTTTGCTTTCACATTACCAAAATACCTGGTATTTTCTGATCGGGGTAAATTTCCCGATCAGAGAATACCTGGAACTGGCGAACTTCGAGGCGGTCTGAAACCACCTTCTGTAACTGTTGCCCTACTTCCATAGAAACACTACAAACACTGACCTATTTATCGGACTTGACTTTTGTTGGTGCCACTTCGAAATAATAAAATCAAAATATTTAGGATTGTTTCCTTAAAAAGTCCAAGACCAGAAAAATATTGGGTTGGGAAAATCAAAATGGACTTCGAGCATAGAGCGAAGCGAGGTTTCTTTTCTTGACTTTACTGGACCTTTATGAAAATTTTATTGTATTAAAATAGAAGGGTGGTGAAGATATTTACGATTCTAGTATCAGGATTTTATTATGACAATGATGAAACTTATTTTCCACATGACATTGTATCTGAATGCTATATTTTTTGATTGAAGCCGTAGTTAGGACATTGAAAATTTTGATGCAGTTATTCCACAAAAAATGTAATAAAAATAATGGTATATTTACCAAGGGTAGCCACTTCAGTTTAAAAAACTGTTCTCTGTGCGGGTCCTGCTATTATTATTACCCAGCTAAGCTAGGCTACCTATTCAGGTGCACACAGCTTTTTGAGGAATTACTTCCTGCCAGTACCCATTTACCTCACCTGGGTCGAGTGAAGCACCCTGTGGATGAATTCCTTGCTGAAGGAAATTACGCCGTGACTGGGATTTGAACCCACGGCCCTCTGTTTTATAGTCCAGAGACCAATCCACTGGGCCACGACACTCCAATGTATGTTTCAAGATGTATCCAATTGCTTGCAAGGGCCTTTTTTGCATTTTGGTCGGAATCATGAAAGCATGTATCATTATTTGAAGCCCCATGGTCATTTTACTTTGCATTTCCATATTTGTTATATTGAAGTTGCACTTTTTGACAAGACTGAAAACAGCAAAAACAATTTCCTGCTCCACATTATTTGTTTTTATCTTGAGAATATTGAAGGTTGAAACACAGTCTTCAAGCTAGGAGTTTGACCATCCTTAGAGACTAATTTGTTTGGACATTTTTTTTTCTCCTGTCTCAGATAAGATTGATTTTAGTTCCTTCTTAGGTGTCAACAAACTATTCGTGGAATGGAGGCCATTGTTTGTAGAAGGGCAAACTTGTCAAAGTTTCTCAAATCAAAATTTGCTTTTATTTTCTCTGTTTGTGATTTTGTCTTGAGGGGTGTTTTCATTTTAAAAATGTAAAGCAGAAAACAAGATTTGTCTTTTGGATGAGGATACGTCAGGCTTGTCATGTGTGAGTGTGTGTAATATGTTTTAGGATAATATAGGCCTATGCACTGTCCAATCATTAAACAGGCTTTCTGCCTACTTCTGCAATATTGCTATCAATAAAGATATGTATGCAGTGGCAAAGGACATGGTTATTCAGTGCTAGCTCCCTTTTATAGGCAGCCTGTATATGAAACAAAACATTGACAAAAATTTAATTTTCTTTATAGTTATATTTTTCATTTTTCTTTCATTACGCAATGAATATTTGTCTCTGTATTATCATGCTTTCACATCATACCTCATAAGTACCTTTTTTCTGCTGTACTATCTTTCTCCCCAGCCATCATATTTTCTTCATTTTTTAACATCGCCATGGGGGGAGCACTGGGTTATGTCCCTAATGGTACCCCCTCCCCACCCCCATTGATACGTAACCAGTATTGGCTTGGGATAATATTCATTCTAACTGTACCATGTTAGCCAATTCTTGTTTCCTCACAGAAAGAATATATTTGGGGGCGGAGTTCGACCTCAAGGAGCGTGGCTAATAAACAGAGACTCCGCCTCAAATAACTAACCCAAGGGCCACCTTGGTGTAAGCGAAATGGGTGGGGTATTGGACTGTGACAGAGGGTCTGCATTTACATAGGCCTAGATATCGGTAGAGCCTGAAGACATTAGGAATTTCTGATATTTAGTGAAGCCTTTAAAAAGGTTATTCTATCTCTTGTAAGTTCGGCAGAGGTCTGGACACTTGCTAATCCATGATTTTGCAGTTTGGGAATGTGCAAATCTAAAAAAAAAGGGTTGTCGAAATTTAATGGGTATCTGAGTACACTTTGAAAAGCGTAAGCTCCATCAAAGGAAGCCCCTCCAAATTGGGAGGGGATTGGGGTTTGGCAAATAGTACCCCTACCTCCCTCAACCCCCCCCCCCCCCCCTCCTCTCCCCTGGATTCTGCCCTGTAAGTTTTTCAAACCATGTAGAACTTCTTGCATTTCTTCTTCTTCTATTTGAGAACAATCCAACATGTTTGTGATTATAATCAATAAATTTTGAATTGAATTGAATCTTGCATTTGAATAGAGGAGGATATTGCTGTACCGTTGGTTTGTCCATTGGGAAGCAATGCAAAGGAGGAAAGAAAGCATTTGGTTGTGTCTAAACAAGCCTTTGACTCTGATGTTCCATTCTGATAGCCTCAATTTCGGGTGTCTACAAAACACGTCCTCAATTTCACTGATCCTTATCCACTGCGCTATCAAATAATGAAACAATATTAAACAATCTTATACCATTGAAATGAGAATAAGGCCATGCTTTGACAAGCCATCATACATTCACAATGATAACTGTATTTTTTTAAAACAAATTCCTGAATGGATGGAATTTCTGCGGTCCTGTTTTTCCTATAATCTGGGATTTGAGGGGTGCAGGAGCTGGGTCGGACTACAGCACAGGTTGTTTGAAAAGTTTTAGGATTGGGATATTATTATGGGAGGAATTTCACCTTTTGGAGAGAGAGAGAGAGATGGGGTAGGGTTGAAATACTTTTACCTGGCATATTTTTGTGCTGGTTAAAATTCGAAGAATGATCTGAATTATAAACAATTGTGAAATTCAATTATAGATTTTTGCCCTTGAATCTGTGTTATGTGTGTTATGTTATCTTGCAGATAGGCCTACATAATCACACCCCCAAAAAAATTAATTAATAAAATCCTTACCTTACCATCGATCTTAATGCGTATTAGGAAAATGATTTAAAGAAAAATGTTATTTAAAAGGTACAGTTAGCTTTACAATGACTTTATGGTTCATTTTAAAACCAAAATGATATTCAGTTGTTTGATATTGCCCACTTTTATTTGTAGAACTAGAAAAAGCGTTTTGTTTTATTATTGAAAATATAAAGTTCATGTTGGGAAGAACGGAAGAACAGGCCCTATGTGTTTTTTTTAAACCGAATTGATATTTCTTAACTTCATATTCTGTGAGTCTCTAATTTTGGCTACTTGGTATGGCCCACACTATAAAAGAAATCATAACTTTTTTGTCTTGCCAAGCCAAAATTCAATAAATTCCAGCTCAATTCCAATCTAGCCACGATCATCTATGCCTAAAAATGAGCCCTTAAAATCCATCATTTTGAAAGTGTAATAGTGCTATGTTGACAAGAGGAGGGTCAGGATATGCTTTCACTCAAAAGAGTACCCAAATTTGCCCTTCATCGCTCACTTGTCTATTCTTTTTCCTCTTTTTTCGTGCAAAATAAATCCTTAGAAATATGAAAAGTTTGAAATTGTGATTCCTTGTTGAGACGTTGATGCATCTCTATCCTGTAGATCTGTGCTGGAATTTAGTGAAGATCAATGCTGTACTTTCAAGGTTAGGAAAGTGCTTGCTGATTTTAGCCCATACACCGTTTACAAGGAGTGGGACAGTATTATGCGTTCCAGTTCATACACAATTTCCAAGGAGTGGGACATGTTAATGTATGATGTCTACCAGACCGACAATAATCTGCATTTATGATTGATTGTCTTCTCTTTTCCTTGAAATACATGGTCTTTTATCCTAAAAAGTAAAAAAAAAAGTATGATTGAAATTATTCAAACAACTTACAGCCGGGTAGACCATGCATTTTCTTTCATCTGAATAGAATCAATCGAGTTTCAGTTGTCAAATGTTTGAAACTTTGCCTTGTTATTGTTGAGTGTCTTTGGTTGATTTATGCTTTTAATTTCTGAGAGCCAGTGATCAATGGGGGCTTCCTTTAAAATGGTCAATGACTTCTTCTTCCATCCAGAGTATCAACATGTTAGATCGCCAGGGGATGTACATGTAACAAATCAAGCTTTGTTGAGTTTTAACCCGCCATACCTGACCCGTCATATAGGTCATCAATCATATTTCTCAGGCAGTCATGTTAGCAATGGTCTCGCCATTGTATCGGTAATGTCTACCCACAGACCACTTAATCTTGCCTACACAGTGGGTTCATTTTGAGAGTGAAAACATTAGGACTTTCTAGACATGTTGTACAAAACAAAATGACCTGTTCCCTCTTACTCACTTTCCAAAAAGTGCAGACTTTGTTTTTGGATTGCATTGCAAAATAGGTTCCATTGTTCCTGTAAGTGGCAAAGTGCAATAATATTATTGGACCCACTTTTACTTTTCCGCGACCTGTGTTGCACAGCAAGAAGTGCATGCAAAATTCAAAGGTGAATAAAGAAAGGAAATGTAGGGGGTTTATGTTTCAGCTGTATGCCTTGTTGTAACCTCTTCCAACATATCTGTAGTTAGAAATAGGGAGGGGTGTAAGAATGATTTGTTGGGGGGGGTCAGCTGTATGTCATGTTGGAACCTATTTTAAAATCAATCCCCCCCCCCTTAAAATTGATTAAGAAATTTCATAAGTAATTGGTGTTCTAGTACTAGTATTGCAAACCAATAGACCTTACCATATTAAAACTAAAATAGTCCATGCCGAATAAAATCAGCATATAGTTACACAGGGCTCCACACTAACCCATTTTTTCTACTGGTCCAACCTATTCATGTCGGACCAGTAGATACCCAGTTTTTCAAATTTTTACTGGTCCGAACCTAAAATCTACTGGTCCCAAAAAGTAAAGAAAACATTTTAAAAAAGGCGCAAGTTTATTTTTCTAGCCTTTCGTGACCCCCCCCCCCCCCCCGTAAAACGAAGGACAAAAAGAAAGCAAGACAGAAACGAAGAGAGTAAGAAAGAAAGAAAGAAGGAAAGAAGGAAGGAAAGTCAGAAAGAAAGAAAGGATGGAAGGAAAGAAGGAAGGAATGAAGGAAAGAAGTAAGGAAAGAAGGAAGGAAGGAAGGAAAGAAGGAAGGACAGTAAGAAAGAAAGGATGGAAGGAAGGAAAGTAAGAAAGAAAGGATGGAAGAAAGGAGGGAGGAAGGAAGGAGGGAGGAAAGAAGGGAGGAAAGAAGGAAGGAAAGAAGGAAGGAAAGTAAGAAAGGATGGAAGGAAAGAAGGAAGGAAAGGAGGAAGGAAGGAAGGAAGGAAGGAAAGAAGGAAGGAAGGAAAGAAAGAAAGAAGGAAAGAAGGAAAGTCAGAAAGAAAGGATGGAAGGAAGAAAAGAAGGAAGAAAGGATGGAAGGAAGGAAAGAAGGAAGGAAAGAAAGTAAGAAAGAAAGAAAGGATGGAAGGAGGAAGGAAGGGAGGAAAGAAGGAAAGTAAGAAAGGATGGAAGGAAAGAAGGAAGGAAAGAAGGAAGGAAGGAAAGAAAGAAGGAAGGAAAGAAGGAAGGAAAGTCAGAAAGAAAGGATGGAAGGAAGGAAGAAAAGAAGGAAGAAAGGATGGAAGGAAGGAAAGAAGGAAGGAAAGAAGTAAGGAAGGAAAGAAGGAAGGAAAGAAGGAAGGAAAGAAAGTAAGAAAGAAAGAAAGGATGGAAGGAGGAAGGAAGGGAGGAAAGAAGGAAAGTAAGAAAGGATGGAAGGAAAGAAGGAAGGAAGGAAAGAAAGAAGGAAGGAAAGAAGGAAGGAAAGTCAGAAAGAAAGGATGGAAGGAAGGAAGAAAAGAAGGAAGAAAGGATGGAAGGAAGGAAAGAAGGAAGGAAAGAAGTAAGGAAAGAAGGAAGGAAAGTAAGAAAGAAAGAAAGGATGGAAGGAGGAAGGAAGGGAGGAAAGAAGGAAGGAAAGTAAGAAATAAAGGATGGAAGGAAGGAAAGAAGGAAGGAAAGAAGGAAGGAAAGAAGGAAGGAAAGGAGGAAGGAAGGAAGGAAAGAAGGAAGGAAAGAAGGAAGGAAAGAAGGAAGGAAAGAAGGAAGGAAGGAAAGAAGGAAGGAAAGAAGGATGGAAATAAGGAAAGAAGGAAGGAAAGAAGGAAGGAAGGAAAGAAAGGATGGATGGAAGGAAGGAAGGGAGGAAAGAAGGGAGGAAAGAAGGAAGGAAAGAAGGAAGGAAAGTAAGAAAGAAAGGATGGAAGGAAAGAAGGAAGGAAAGAAGGAAGGAAAGGAGGAAGGAAGGAAAGAAGGAAGGAAGGAAAGAAATAGAGAAAAAAAAATTAAAAGAAAGATTGAAAAGAAAGAAGGAAAGAAAACAGGAAGAAAACAGAGGAAGAAAGCTTAAACTATTATCATAAATAATTTGTTTCTTTTTTGGCTCAATTAAAATAGCTACGAAAGTCAGAAACCAAGTGTATCAACACACACATAAATGCATATGTGGGGCTATATGTATTCAGACGATACCACCCGAGACCCGATCTGTTTGAACCAAACAGAAGTGAAAATTTACCCTTTTACTGCTTACAGATGACAGAGTTACTCCAATTTTTTAGGAAATATGGACATTATAAGAGCCTTTCATGAGTATGAACCGTGAATTTTGACAGTTCTGTGAGAGATTTCTGCCAGAGTTTAGCCAGGCTTCGTTCGTGCGGCCAGTGGAGAATTCACCATGTGGATTGTGTGGCTGACTACATGTACACTGTCCGCATGCTGTATAGTACTCTAGTAACACGTGCGATTCATCCTGTGTGTATTCTGTGTGTGAATTGCAGAATTGAACGGGGAAATGGTTTGCTGTGAATTTGACCATTTCTGGAAAAGTTATTGGCCCAACAATGGTTTTTATTACTGGTCATGTCGGACCCTTAAATCTTGCTATTTTTGGAAAAATTACTGGCCCGACAATGATATTTTTTACTGGTCATGTCGGACCAGTAAATCTTCCAATTTCTGAAAATCTACTGGCCCAACAGCGATTTTTACCGGTCTGGGACCGTCGGACCGCCGCTAGTGTCGAGCCCTGAATTATAGAAGTAAGGTTATGGGGTTGAGATTAAGGTTCTTCCATTTCAGCTATTGCAACCTGTTCTGGAATTTCAAATTTTTTCCAGATATTTGATAGAAATTTCATATTCATTGGTAATTGACAGTGGTCTGGAAAAGATCACATTTTGTACACCTCTTGCATATAGTCAGTGTATGAAATTCAGATATTACTCGGACAGGTGGAACTCACTCCATATTGATCTACAACAAGAAGCTTATGATAAACCAAACAGATCTACATTTATTTAAGTCCAACCCCCAATTCTTCTTCAGTAGTTCCCCTACAGAAATTTCCAAGCTTGCGGGAAGCATGCGACTAGCTTGCGGCATGCTAGTAACTAGCATGCGGCTAGCTTAATAAGCGTGTAATATGCGTGCAGAGTAATAGTTAAGCGATCTTTTAGCGAGCTGGGACTGTTCGCTAGCATGCACTCGCTTATTAAGCGAGCGCCCTGCTAGTCGCATGCTAGTTACTAGCAAGCGGCACGCTTAAATTTCTGTAGGGGTTATCTTCACACAACACTCATAGGGTTAAATGTCAAAGAAGAAACAAAGACATCTACAATCGAAGATAAAACCATAGCTACTGCAAAGATGTCCACAAATTTTAAACGGCCTTCTTTGAGAGTAAGGATGAAAAAGATAAGGCTGTGCTCACTTTGTAGAGAATTATTCTTTACATTGTGCTGTCAGAAAATGTTGCATTAATATTTGTTCGGGTTCTGTGATTCTTGTGAACTCCAAGATTGACATACTAACACTTCTAACGCTGAATGAATGATGAAATGCGGAACACATTCCTGAACAAGCATCATTATGACATTGAATCATGTTTATCGTGGCACATGATGTGGTATGGAATCACTTTATCCTCAGTTCGGCTAGCAATGTGGACAAATTGTTTTGCTGGAAACGTACTCTTACTCGGGCTTATACACTGGTGCTCAAAAGTTAGCAAACCCCACCAGAAATATTCAAAGTGTTCAATTTCTACCATGTTTTAATAGATGTCTATTTGTTAAGTCAGATGATAAGATAGAGCACATTCAAGAAAGTTTGTATCTCTGGGCTTGCCGAACATTGTAAAGTTGTCTACATTCAACACTCAGTATGACGGAGTGCATTTTGCTGTGGGTTCACTAACTTGAGCACAACTGTTATATTGCACAGTGAAATGTATATTATGGTTGAATCCTTTAAGAAATATTACAGAGCTTTATTTGCGCTATATGTGAACGAAGCTTTAGTGATATTCCCCGTCCTCAAACAAGTGTCCTTCCCAAGTTGTTACAATCCAAATTGCCTGCATCTTTTGACAACGCTCTTGTATCAAACCAAATCTCCTTCCAAATAGTAGCTATTAGTTTGATCGTGGTTTGGGTTTCATCATATTTCATAAAAAGAAAAGTAGATCGGAAAGGTTGTTTATAGCCTTCAAGTTCAAGCTTAGGAAATTGAAACATTTACTCTGGTAAACGAGACCCCTCCTTGGGGCTTCATTTTCATCTTACATGGATAAGGAGATTTCATATAGCCACAGGCTCCTACAGAAATCCCTTACGCTCTCTCTCTCGCTATTTTGTTCCAGAAGATGTGTTCATATTTCTAATTCTGAAAGATGAAGGAAATGAAATCTGTTTGAGAAGTCTTCAAAATATTGAACATTTGAGATGTACAAGTATGTGGAACTGTTGAAAGACACCCTATTCATGTTTTTTTTACATAATTGATTGGGGGGGGGAAAGGAATTTCATGTTTGAAAAGTCCTGATTAATTTAAGAAACTCTATTTCTTCGTTCGTTTTATGATGAGGATGATTTAATAAATTTTTAATCAGATTAAAGTTAATCCATATTTTCACTTAATTTTTTTTTTCTTGTTCAATTTCTATTTATCTGTAGGCCTACTTTGAAATAAAAATTCTGGATAATGCAGGGCCATCGTAGATTAAATTTTTTGTCATGGCCACCATGTATAAGCCAATTGTAGGAGGCATTTCATAAACAAAAAGTCAGTGATTTTTTACTGATGATTTGTGATAAGCTACTGAAATCCCCGCGTCTGATTGGCTCAGAGCAAATTTGTAATTGAAAATCACTAACATGATGATTCATGGAACACTCCCCAGGATGGTTCTTCAAATCTTGTTTCGTCTGACTGCTCGTCTTGCTTTCTTCACAGGTGGAAACGCGCCCGCTTGCTGTATTTTCTCTTCAGATTTCCGCCAACTTGTACATGTAATTTGTCAATAGGAGAGGGATCTCGACAAGAACTCTTATCTGCAATACTATATGCAATCTTGGGGAGTAGTTTTCTCTTAAGTTGTTTACGCTGTTGATTGTCAGCCAACCTTGTATTTGGATTTGAAATGTAGACTCTTGAAGCTCTCCCCAAAATCTCTTCCAAGTTGATCTAGGCTCTTTGAATTTGCTCCAAATTTAGTGTCCCATTTGTGAACTTTTCAAGGGTCATCTTGGAATCCGAAATGGCACTCTTGAGGACGGGCAAGAAGGTGTATTCTTGGTTTCACACCCGCCTGATAAAAAAGAATTCCATTTGTAATACCTTTCATTTATTGGAACTTGTTCAGGTAGGTGTTTCATAAAGCTGTTCGTAATTTAAGAGCGACTTTAAGAATGACTGGTGGTCCCTTTGTTGTGGTAAATGTCTAAATGATATTCACCAGTAAGTGTTCATTGGTAATTATTTTGCACATAAAAAAAGGGTTCACCAGTTGTTCTTAAAGCCGCTCTTAATCTATGAACAGCCTTTTGAAACAGCCCCTGGCCTCAAACTACCTGATAAAATAGTTCATGCATGTCTTTTAATGAACTTTATGTACATACCGCATAATATTTTCAATGTTTTAGACAAGAACATGCAATACTCGTGGCCCGCTTTCCTAATTCAGTGATAAAAACCAAAACTGAAAAATGTTTCGAACCTCAGACCTGTTTCCATGGTAGTTGCAATAGTGGCAAAGTTACAACATTTGTAATTCTTTATGAAACAGGGCCCCAGGTTAAGATAGTCGATTTGAATGATTTCATTGAGGTTAACTCCAAATGCAGTTGTAGCTTGAATAAAAGATATTATTGATGACACTTTACTGCTCCTTTATTTGCTAAGTAAAAGCCAGAATGTAAAGTGCGTCTCAGAAATTATCTCATTATTCTGTCCGATTGAAAGGTGGAGGAATTGAGGTTCAGAGTCATGCGTGATGACTTCTGGCTGTCAATGTTCAAGAAATTGACAGTCGTGTCTCATTGGTGGGCTTGCTCTTGGACTTCATCTTCGTCTAGTCCCCAGAGACCCTTAGACCAAATGATACCATGTGTTTGGGATCAAGACCTGGCTCGCGCATCGTCAGCCAGATTCCCACGCTCCGGATTTATTAAGCTGGAATTGTGGTGGGATTGCGTTGTCTGTCGGTCGCGGTCCTCCTCGCCAGATTGTCATGGTGGCTCTGAAAGGGAAAAAGAAAAAGAGAGAATGAAAAAGAAGGGTGCTACTTGGGGAAATCAATACAGGTATTTGAGCTTGTAGTGTCATCTGTTGCCAATCAGAAGTTTGCTTTCATTTCAATTTTACTAGATAGTAAGACTTACAGAATGGAATGCGGGGAAATAAAGAGATGGGTTTGAAGATAGGAATATTGGGTAGATTTAGACCAAAACGTGTTGATTTGTCTTTATCGTTCACATCTTTGTGGGATTTTGCACGAAGAGAAATAAAACGTGATGGCAGAAAGGATGATTTCATTGATCACGCCTGAGGTTGTTTAAAATTAGGATCCCTTAAAATACTTTCCTTTTTTTCTCTCTGGTGTTGGTTATATTTTTTTCATCAGAATTGATTTTGCATAATGAGGGAAAAGCTAGAAAGTCACAAAAATGTAAGATTTTCTTTTGCTGTTTTTCCTGATCTGATATTAGTGCTTCTCCCCAGCTCTCTGTCTTTGTCAATTGATGGATGTATTTCTCTTCCTCTTTATCTTTCTTACTCTCAAATTTCCTTTTGAAATGATGTCAACATCCTTTCATCCTAACCAGAGATGTTACAAAATAGTCCAGATTATTTTTTTGAGTGTGGAACAGAACATCATAACCTATGTCACCCATTTCGCCTCTTCCTTTGATTTCGGTCAACACTTTTTCCCTTCATTTCTAGCAAAATCTGTCACATTCCCTTCATTTCTAGCAAAATCTGTCACATTCCTCACATATTTTGCATGCAAACTTGAAAAAAGGTAAATTGAATGATTTTGTAAGATAATATCCATAAGGTGAAAAAGTACAGGTAACCGGTCTCATCCACACTACGTTGCTTGCTTCCATTGTTACCGGATTGCCCAAGTAATATACATTCAATGCAAGCTCTCTTAATGTTAGAAAAGAACCAAAGTCAAAGAATGGAAATTCAAAATTAGACAAAGCAATTATTCTCAAGTAAAATGAAACATTGTATTAACTCGGTAAGATGAAAATTACCGGTGCTGAATATTTATTTTTTAGTTGCTCCAAATTTGAGTTTTGAGACACTTTTTTGCATTTGTATCTGGCCACATTAGTACGTTTACGATGAATCAGTTCAGTTTGATTTTTAATTTTTTTTTTAGTTCTCTTTCTATTTTTGTGCAATTTGGTATTTCGTTCTCTATTTATCAAGATTTTTGTGTGTGTTATTGTCCATGATGTGGGTCAGTACAGAAGTTCACTAACTGACAAGTCAGTAGCCTGTAACCAGCTTTAGGGTTTAACTGCAAGTTTTCAAGTTAGGAAAACAGAGGAATACCTACACCGTTGACGAAACAGAGAAAGATCAAAAGTCTCCAGCCCTTGGTCTGTTTTCTTTAACTTGCTGGACAAATAGTTCGTCCCCGAAAAGTACCTTTTTTCTTCACAGAAACCACATATTATGATAGTCTTCCAAATTCTGATATTTTGGACTGCTTTAGCGTAGATAGAAATAATAAATACTTCATATATCTTGGCTTAGGTATGATTTTAGCACTGATCTTCATCTAAAAACAATGCCTTGGCAAGGCAAGCTGGCAGGGATGAAGTGGAATATTGGAAAGGTGGCTGGTATTAACCCAGGCTTTTACTAAAAGTTTTCTTTGTTTTGAAAGTACTTATGGCTTTCAAACTTTATGAACAAGTCATAATGGCTGTACCAAGGTATGAGGGCTTTGACACATGTTTTTAGGTTGTGTTAATACATTTCAAACTTTATGAAAAATACTGTGCATAAAGGGCTGTACAGATGAATTACAGCTTTTACTTGTTCTAGGGTGTGTTCATACATTTCAAACTTACTGAACAAGGTATTGTAATACTAAATGATGGCTGTACAAAGTCATAACAGCTTTTACACATGTAAGGGTGTGTTGATACTTTCAAACTTCATGAAAAATACTGTGCATATTAAAGATGGCTGTTTAAAGGTATGACAGATCTCACTCTTGGTTCTAGGGTGCGTTTATACATTTCAAACCTTATGAACAAGACTGTGTGGAAAATGGCTGTACAAAGGTATGGTGGCTTTCACACATGGTTTGGGAAAAGCAGAAAGAACATTTCGAGAAGCACAAGGTGAATACAAATTGAAAATATAGTATTTATCCTTCAAAAAGGAACGTATGAATGTGAGATTCACAGTGTAAAACTTGAACATTTTAACAGTGTGAACATGACTTTGCATTGTGTTCCACACTGAGAGCCACTGTTCTTTCCAGCACATGATATCTTTTAAATCATTAAAACTAAATGAAAAATATTAAAGAAATATAAATATGAAATGAGCAATGAAACACCAAGAAAATATTCTTTCCCATTGAGATAGATAAATAATAATAAGTTTATCACACTCTTAATTTCAAGGATTTAGAATAAATGCAGATTGGTCGTGAAGAGTGACTAGCTGAAGAGTGGATTTATTTTTAATCTGAATGATTTTCATTTAGATCTCAAAAGATTTAAATTCAAATCTTTCAGCATATTAAAATCCACAATGTTTAAATCAAAATCTAATATTTGGCTGGTCCTCAAATTTCAACTTCTCAGTCCTTTTGATTTTGCTGCTAAAATCCATTTGGTTTAGAGTGGTGGCTAACCGCATAAATCACAAAAATCTCGATTTTTTTTACACTATTAAAGAATTCACCAATAGAACTGTCACCAATTGTCCTGCAACTGTAAATTCAAATGCATTAGAAAAATAATTACTTTAAACGCTCCCTAAAAATAAACAGTGGCAATTCAATTTCCAGATTCAATTTATTTTTCTGGAATGATGATCCGTGAAATGTATTTTGACCACTGGAACACTGGGCACCAAGTTGTCACTCTCTTGTAAAAGGTAAAGCCCTAGAAATTAGATTTCTATAGTGTAATGATCAATCAGTGATCACTGAATAACCAATCTTCCCCTGCAGTGACCACCCTATTCCTTCCATTGAGGTTCTGTTCTGAATTTGCTTCTAAAGGCGTGTTTGTGTACTTCTATTACGGATTACATGAGAACATCTTAAATGATTAAATTAGGCTTTTTAGAGCAAGTAAATTACACTAAAGCCATAAAATCTCATTTTTTTTGGGGGGGGTGTAAAATCTGTTCTCTCTTTATATTGGTTGCCACGATAATAAGTCCTTGTAAAAATTCTTATTTTTAGATTTAAGACATGTACACGGTTAGGTCTTTGTATGGAAATAAAGTGAAATTTTAGAACAAATTATTATTGAGTGTTGTCTCTGTCTGAGACTCCCTTATTCATGTTTTTCTTTTTTTTTGAATGAGCACCGTTGATGCTTCTACTAACTCTGCCACAACCAATTCCACGTTATGAAATCATATTAGTGTACGCTTAATATAACACTCACACACATATTTATAATGACTTCAAGGTCATGAGTTCTGAATAGGCATAGCTCAATCACTTGCTTATAATCGAGTCAAATCATTTAGAGTCAACGGCCATCACTTCTTGAGGTTAAGTCTGGTCGATGGACGGTTCCTACCAATTCTGTAGCTTGATGGAAATTCCTCCGGAGCTTACACTTCATCATCCTTTGCTGCTCTGCCAGGCTCTTTCCCCATCATCATCCATCAGGAGACCCGGTCCCTTTCTCTTCCAGATGAAAATCCTGAGATGTGAGATCTCAATGCATTGTATTTTGATTGAATTAATGTAAGCAGAACCATCATTAATTACCTCTATTTCATTCTATTGTAATTCATCAAGTTAGAGTTTCAATCACACGTCTGCTTGGGGTATTGTGAAGAGTGGTGGGGTCGCAGACGACACGCGATCACCTTACGCTTTCCATTTCGTTCTTCGATTCAAGCTGGAAAATGAATTCAAAATGGGAGGTGTTGATTTAAAGTTGGAATCTCTCAAATATAGGATTTAGAATGATATTTTTTTCTGAAATAAAAGCACTACCATTAGTTTAAAGATAAATACCAATTATGTGACCTCAAAATGAGTGTGAACAGTATCCAATGAAATTACCACCAAAGTGTTTGTATAAATAAAAAAAATATGTGCCAAATAGCTCTGGAAGAAAGTATGTAATTGCTGGAGAAATGAGAAAAACACGGAATACCATCAAATGTTGGGTATGTTTCGAAGCAATATTAATACACTGTCCCACATATGCTTTTCTGTGTTAAAATTTTGATTGTGATTTTGAACAAAAATTTCATGATTTTACAAAGATAAGTTTACATTCAAAAGCAAGAAGACACTTCAGCAGTTTTATAGAAGAATATCCATTTTGATTTTCCCTTTAAGCCAAGTGTCCTGATCTGGCAGTAATGCATGGACTGTATTTGAAATAGAATAGGTTCCCGATAATTTAAAAGGGTTTCACATGAATTCTGTCTGACAAGCTGTGGTAGTCACTTTCAGGTTTTGATTGCCAATTTTAACCAACCATTATTGAAGGTTTGAAAGCCATCTGTTCTTCAAAATCCATTCATATATATTTTTTTTAAATTTAAACTTGTAAGTTGTATTTATTTGTGAATAATGTATTCATGTATTCATATACAGTTTGTATGGATGTATTCGAAAGGGGGTGGGGGATGGATTTGACAGGCCCTATGAAAGACGTTTAGATCTTTTCACTATTCTGATATTATAAGCATTCCATCAAGGGTTTGATTTCATTATTTGATAAAAACGAAATTTCTTCCTCACACACTGAAATATGATGCAACTAACATAGATACTTGGTAATAACAAAATGATATTCGTAGACATGAAACAGTATCTATCAATAATTGTCATTTCAGTTACTTGACTTTAAATCTGAGATAGTTTCCATTTCTCCAGTAAGATTTGGTTGAATTTCACTTCATTGGCTTTGCTTTGGATCTTCTTAATTTTGAGCTCTGGTAGTTAGAAGTATTTTTGAGAGAAACCCAGGCCAGGAAGAAATAGGTCCAGCCTCATACTCAGCGCAGAGATGGACTTCATTCTGCAAGGACCAATAGTGATATGATGCCATCGAGGTCTTCCCACGAGGCCGAGGGTCCAGAACACCAAGGTTCCAACAGGCCGATTTTTCTCATATTGTTGCCTCAAAGCTCAGCAACATTTTCCATGGTGTTCAGATATCATGAGAAAAATCGCATCACAAGGGAGGATGAGAGGGAGGAAAGGGGGAAGGGAAGGAAAGAAGAGAGAGGGGGAAGGGAGGAATATGATTTGGGATAAGGGAGCAATTTAGGATAAGAGTACATTAAAAAAGTTAGTTACTTAGCAAGAAAACTCCCTCTAGTGAAGTTGGTAAACAATTCAAAACTTCTCATTTCCACATGGAATTCTCTCGAAGTTGATAAATATTTTCCATCACCAAATAGAAAAAATTTTACTGACCACAGTGGCAACACCGAGCGGTATTGAATGACCTAGGGTCACGCGTCTCACAGTCTTACACATCGGGTTGACACGCTTGCTCCTATTATATAGAAGCGTGTGGCAATTTTCAATTAACTGGGTGTAAATGGTGTAGGTTTTATTGGCCGGGATAAAATCGCACCAAGCACTCCCCGGCCCATTGTCGGTAGACCATTGACCACGTTAAGTGGACGTTTGATGAACCTTGTCCAGCGGTGTGCAAGAATTGGGCTGCTATAATTACCCCCTCGACTTGGGCAAAAGCATGGAGAAGGGAACCCGAGAACAATAGAGCTGTATGACTTTCTGAACTGATTATTACTTTTATACCTTAACTGTTTGGGGGAAGTCATATTATGGTTCAGGGAAAGCCCAAGGTACTCCCCTGATTAAATTTGATAGCATTGAAGAAATAAATGATTGGACAAGATTAAAACTTAATGTAAGCACCCACTTTCGCCCTCTCCCTTTTTTTGCTCTTAATTTTTATGCCTACAGGGACATGTAGGCCTGCAGATGAAATTGTATTAAGCCCCCAATTTTAATTCTGCCGCATTACCGAGAAATCCTATATCCTATTGTAATTCAATGGCTAAGGTATCAAACTTGTCCCGAGCTTCTTAATAAGGTGTATAAGCCTATGGCTTTTGAAAAAATATGTGTCTTCTGTATTTTCTTCATTTTGCCCATGTTGCGAATTCACATTTTAAAAATTAATGGAGGGCTTTTATTATAGAAAGCAATTATGTATAAGTATTGATTAGTACCAATGTATACTGTGTTGTATGTGAAGCTGTTACATGCATATGCTTTTCACATTGCATTTCCTTAACCGGATACTATCCTTAACCCCGGACTATCTTTTTTCGATTCACACTGTCATTCTTAACCCCATACTATCTGCTCAACTGTGGTTAATGCCTTAACCCCGGACTATCCCTCAGCTCATGAATATTGATGGTTTTACCAAACAGAGCGTGATTAACATGCAATTCGACTTCTATGATTGGCTAATGCTTCTCCCCCACTTTCCTTAGCCGTGTTTCGTTTTCACACTGCATCTCTTAGCACCGCAATTGTGGTGCTAGCACCACAATAAGCCGGCTAACCCTGCTTTTTTGCAGGGCCAGATAGTACCGTACTATTTACCGTGCTAGCCCACTTTGCTAAAACGTAGTGTGAAAACGAAGTGGGCTAAGCTTAACCCTGGGAAATTGGTGGGGCTAATTAAGACCCCCCCCCCTTAGCCCCACCAATTTATGACAAAAAGTGCAGTGTGAAAAGCATTTAAAAGTCCTTTGGTTCAAACCCCAGCACAGCACTAATCATCCCTCTTTTACCAAGTGACAAAAATGAAAACATCCCTGTGCTGTGGATTACAAAGTCCCGGGTTCAAACCCCACCATGTCACTAATCTCTCTCTTACAATCTCTTCACAAATTGACAGTGGTTGAAATGTCTCTCTAACTATGAATATACTATCATTCCATTTTAGAATTATAGAAATATGTGTAATGATTCAATCCTTCATCCATGCGTAAAGTTAGTTAGCTCATTAGTTATATGGTGATTCATTAAGTTGATTAGTCTAATTGCTAATGAGTTCTATTAAGGCTGGTCATGTACATCTGAAAAAATAGAATTATGTTAAGCATGCAATGTATTGCACTTTTTCTTTGATATGGATTATTATATTCAAGACAACATCAAGAACAGTTAAGGATGATAAAATGAATTCTGCTGGTGATATTACAAACGTGCTTCTAAACAGAAAGTGATTTATCACTATTGTTGAAAATTTTGTTGTAAAAAAAAATTGAAAAAATAGTTTTAAGGATGACCTCTGTCACTTTTTGCAAGAGCAATTTTAGAGACAATACAACTAATTGCATTTTTTAAAGATAAGCTAAAAGAATTGAGAAAGAGAAAAAGGGGACAAAACTCTATGAATTTGATTGTTTATTAGTGCACTTGAGTCCCAAGGAATGTAGTTATCTTAATGGCATGATGTTTGAATGGATAATTTACTCTCCAAGGCATTTATCATAAAGTTGTTATATACCCATTTCAAAGAATGCAATTTTCTCCTTGTTATGTTGCTTTTGTTTATATGCATGCTGTATTCAGCATTCAACTATGAATGATTACCATTGCGATAAAAGGTTAAAAGTAAGTGACCATTAAGAGAGCAAGATGGGTCCATTTTCTTGGGACATTTAACAAATTTGCTTGATGCGTCTACTGGTAAATGAGCAGAGAAATCAAACTGGGCATGTAATACGATTACTCTTTTCTGCACTGACTTCAGTCAATATTCCTTGTCCTTGAAGTGTTATTACTTTATTGTTGCTACGCGAAATCTTTCTAAAGGACAAGAATGATGTGAAGTGATCCGAATTCTTCATGCTTAAAGGACACACTATTTCGGTTCAATATTTTGTTTTGTAATTAAGTGTGTTATTTTTTTAGGTCAAATAAAAAAAATTAAAATTTGTTTCTATAGATTTATAATAGTTCTCAATAGATTTATAATAGTCCTCAAGTGAATGCAGCAATAATTTTAGAATAGTAACAAAATTATGTAAGACCGAGTCCAGTATTTTTAGGGATCTCATTGATTACAATTGCTTTTCTTTTACAAATGCTATGTTTTTTGTACAGTCAATACTCCTTTTCAGTCCCTTTTCATACTTGTACCTCTTCATTTTCCACTTTGTTTGATTTTTCCTTTCCCATTCTCATCCTTTCTTTGCTTCTTTCTTCCTTTAACCACTTGTCCCCTTCTCTTTCGTCTTTCTCTTTTTATTCATTATACATTCAATCCATCATTTGCCTTTGTCAAATTTCTGCTTTTTCAAGATAGCTATTTTTTCCCTCTCTTTTCGTGTTATTAGACTGTGATGAAGAAAAATTTGGAGGCAAACTTCCATCGAAAAAAAGAATTCTTATGAATTACTCCCTTGAATTGAATTGGACACAATTTGCACAAAATATTAGAGTCATATGGTGGAAAGAAGTCGCTTCAAATTTGATCTGTTTGATCTAAGACATGTACTTTATGTTTGCCCTAAAAATATGATTTGGGAATTATGGGTTAGGATCCCCAAAGAATTGTGTATATTTTGGGGGTCTTTTTTATCTTTATATTTTCTTGACGAAGAGTCAGGTCCCACCAACAAAGTGGACTGTGACATTTGACCCCCCTAATGGTTGTCCGATTCTTCAAGGGATAATAGTGGATGGGGGGAGGGGGTTCACGTCAGTTTGATTTGTAACTCAATTACAGATATTTCTATCCCCCTTTCTTTTCCTTTTCTCTCCATCTCGCTCTCTCTCTTTCCTCTCTGTCTCTCACTCTCCAGAAATATTCAATTTACTATCGTATCAGATTTTTTTATTATCAGATTTATTAACACTAATTAAAGTTTTGAAGTTTTGGATGGTGAAGATTTTACAAAGAATTTTCCATCTCATTTATTATCTAAATTTCCTAAATCATTTAATCATATGTTATGGGAATTATCTAAGGTAAGAAAAAAAAATCATGATTAAAGTCAGTATTTCGTAGATGAACTGAACTTTAAGAGCGATTGTCATGGCCACCCTCCAAAGATTGTTAAATACTTCTCTTTGATGTTACATTATAAATCACATAGGGAACATGATAAATATGTAAAATGTGGATCTACTTTTTGTGTGGCATTCTGATTGACCCTCTTTTCATGTGTTGAGCCAATGTTATCTGTATGTGACCAGGGCTCCGTAACACAAAGGTTAGCGATTTATCGCCAAATGAAATGACCATCTAGATCATCGTTGCATCCGTATTTTGCGAAGTAGACTGAATATGAACCGATCATTATTGTTCTTTGAAATTAGCGATCAATCGCTAACCTTTGTGTTACGGAACCCAGGTATGAATCTATTTAAAGATTTCAACAAAAAAAGAAATGTTTGTGAGAACGTACCACAAACTGAGAGCCTGAAAGGCACTATTTCTACATTTCAGCAAGGATCTAGCAATAATTGTTGTAATAATTGAAGCATGCATTTTTTGTTTGCTTTGTATTAATTAGGAACTCATGTTTTGGTTTTGATTTTTTCTCTTTTTTTTTAAATGATCATTTTGGGGAAGAAACTCTGTTCATAAAACACTTTTTCTATTATTATGATGATTGAATGAGTGGTTGTAAATTGGTGAAGAGTAGGTCAGGTCATGGCATTCATTTTTTCTCACTATGGTTGAGGTGTTTTTATGCCCTTTTACCTCTAAAAAGATGATAATTCAGCCACATCAGTAGTCTGTTAGTATTTGAAATTGGTTGCATATGTAAAGCATGGGTGGTGGAAAAGTTGAGTGCCTGTTTAAAAGAAAATTCTCAAATTTACCCAAGATATTGATGGGTGAGGTATGGGTTAAGTGCAAAGGTCCTCTGTATCCTTTGAATTATTGAATTGAGAACTTGTGAACATGGGAAGATGAAAGACATACAGAAAGGAGAAATAAGGATAGGAGATGGAAGACAAGAAGAAAAGGGGATGATGGTGGTGGTGGAGGAGTGGAAGGAAGGAGATGGAGGAGGAGGTGATGGAGGAGAAGTAGATGGAATAGGGGAGGAGGGGAGAATGAAGATGGGAGGAGAGGATGAGGAAGACATGGAGGAATAGGATTTTGAATAGATGGAGTAGGAGGAAATGGGAGAAGAGGGAGTAGAGGGGTAAGAGATGGAGATGAGGGAGGAAGGAATGGGAGGAGTAAGAAGGAAGGTGGAGGGGAGGAGGAACAAGAGAAGGAGGAGAAGGGAAGGGGAAAAGAAGGAGGAGATGATGGAGGAGGTGGAAGAAGAGAGGGGATTGCGATTGAGAAGGAGAGAGGGGGGTGAGGACGTTACTGCCATTTAAAATGCATCAAAAAGGAAGAAGGTAGTGGGATCAAGATACCAGGGGACCGTGAACGACTGGTGAACCTTTCTTACCGCTAAATATTCACCAATGAGCATTTAATGGTGAATATCATTTACCTTGAGAGAGGATCACCAGTCGTTGATACAGTCGCTCTTAAAGGGGGTTCACCTTGAAAAGAACTTTGTTGTAAAAATAGCAGAAAAAATAATAAAAAATATTGGTGAAGGTTTGAGAAGAATCTATTAAAGAGTAAGAAAGTTATTAGAGTTCAAAATTTTGGATTTGTGACGTCATAAACGAGCAGCTGCCCCATTTGTTATGTAATATAAAATGCATGAATTTCAAATTTTGTATGGTTCCTGATGACTTACTTTTGTTTTCTATTCATGATCGGGTGTGACATGATTTGTCTATTGATATATAAAAGGTACAGTGAAAACCATTATCAATTTTCTGAGAAAATGACATTTCATTGATTTTTAACCATTCACCATGTAGGAATGCTGCTCGCATATGACGTCACAAATCAAATCATTGAAATTCTAATAACTTTTTAATTATTTGATGAATTTTTCTCAAACCTTCCGCAATATTTTTTATTATTTTTCTGCTATTTTTACGATAAACTTTTTGTCAGGGTGAACTTCCCCTTTAACTTTACGAACAGCTTTATGAAACACCCACCGGGCCCCATTACATAGAGGTTTGTAATCAATCTCTGAATAGCAATGACCAACTATGATTATCATTGCTTGTGCATTTTGTTCTTCATGCACTGGCCTGGAATCAATCATGCATTACAAATCCCAGATTGTTAACTAGGCAAACGTTTATGATATTTATGTGAGAATATTTTAGATGAAAATGCATGGCCTGGGAATCATACAACATTCAGGCAACAAGAGAAAGGGGGAGGGGGGGGGGGGGGGTAAGGAGTGAGGGGATACACTTGACGTCTGCTTTCTGTTATTTTTATAAACCAGCTTACAAAAAAAACTTTCTTTTCCATTCGAATCCCTCTTTAGATCTTAAGATCTATCCCAAACACCCAATGGCAAAGTATTATTCTCCAATCTTGTCAAACTTTAGTTTCTAGATGGTCAAAAGTTCCCCCCACATCTTCTGTATTTCCATGCATCTTAATTCTTGCACATAAAAACGCAATAAGAATTTAATCATGGTCCAATTTAATTTTCAATCTGCTTACAAAAGAAAGTGAGGATTGCGCATAAAGTTAAGAAGCTCACGATGGTGCAGCCCTGTCGGACAATGCTTAAAGTGGAATTATCTGTAACTTGACCTTTAATCGCATTCTACAAAGTTATGAACACCTGCACTTGAGCGGGTACAAAGTTTTGATTTCGTATTAGCCGGTTTTCGTAGGAAAATTGTAGAGGAGGTGGGGGGGATTTGGGGTAGATCGTACAAAAAGCTCATCATTGACTTTGGAAATGGTCTTACCGATATCTGTCAATCAGAAAGTAGTCTGTTGACCCAGACCCTGTAAAGTGACACTAAAAACTTCTTGGGAATGGAGAGAAGTCTAGGACGATGGTTCCGAGTGACTTCAGATCTATCCATCAAATCTTTCCCATGTTAACCCTCACATTTTACTTTAGTATATTAAATAGGACTCCTGCTAAATACGTGTCACATATTTTTAGTAAATCTACTGAATTTTCTTTAAGAATTTGCAAAGAGAGAAAGATAAAGGAAAGAGACCATCAGTTGGAAAACTTTAATGTATACCTTTATAATAAGTAATAGGCACCAGGGAAAAAATTACATGAAGCGGGTAATCTTGCCCTTGAAATGTTCAAAAGAGCCATGGAAAATTCCCACTCTTTGCCATATAGCTTATCTAATGTTGCTGATTTATAAAGCAGTAGCTTTTGAAAAGTAGCTCTGGAAAATAGGGGGAAAAAGGCTGATAAGCACCGACACTACCCCCCCCCCCCTCTTTTATGATGATGGCAGTGATACAAAAATATCAGATTGTTCATAGAATTACAATCTTGGTACTTTGTCTTTCCTCTATTCCTCAACAATTTAGCTTTGAGTCTGACCTTTTCTGATGTTTATTTCAAGTCCTATGACCGATGGAAACCTCATAATAAACATATCAAATATTTCACATTAGTCTTCAACTTGGCCCATTGCACTATTTCTGACAGACGTAAATTTGACACCAGACCAAGAGTCATATTCTTTTACTACAAAAATATTGTAAAAAATGATCAACACATAGAGCCGTTGGCTTATTCTTTTAAGAATCAGTTTTGAGCTGATTGAATTTCACATTTTATTTATCAACCTCCTTTCCAATAAAGGTCTAAATATATCTTAAAATTGTGTTGTTTTAAAAATAATGATATCCAAATTGGTTTGGGTGCTACAAATTTTATTCAAAGATTTAAATTCTTAAAAGTATTTTGGTTTCCACTTTTTGAATTTAATCTGCATTGACTGTTGCTTCATGTTGTATTTTCTACAATAAAAGGAAAAAATAACTTGTGTGCCCTGCTGTTAAATGATTTATGATGTGGAAATACTTTTTTTCATTATCATTGGTCTATCAATTGAATTGAAATTGAATTGGAATTGAATTGAAATTGAATTGAAACTAAATTGAAATTTAATTGAAATTGAATTGAAATTGAATTAAATTTGAATTGAAATTGAAATGAAATTGAATTAAATTGGATTGAAATTGAATTTTAATTGGAATTGAAATTGAAATGAAATTGAAATCAATTATAATTATAACTATGGTATGATATCAATTAGGCTTTTCATTCAGACTAAAGATACACATATTAAAATCATACCTTTCAAACAAATTGATGAATGTCACTTTAAGGATGAAGATTGTTTCTAGATTTTCAACAATTTGTTGAGATTTGCAGCTTTTTTAAAGAGAAGATGGAGCCATGCAACTGTCAGGTGATGACAACGTCTAGATGATTGGTTAAATCCCAGGGGTCTATCTCATCAAATTCCTTGATAAAGTTCACTTTTTAAGAGCTCTGAAATATATATTCTGACCACTGAACTTTTCGTCTTAATAAGGTGTAGAGAAAACATGGGATATGCACTTTTCGTCATTATCGAAATGCCTATTACTTATTAGAGGAATATTTTTGTACATTCCAGCTCACAAAAAATGAAAGTATTACCTCATCTGTTTTGATTTTTTTTTCAATAAAAAAATAAGTTTGAGCCAAATAAGGACAGAACTTTGACCAAGTTGGTGAAAATCGTAAGATGATAACACATTTAATACATTGATTTGAAAAAGAGCAGAATATTTTGGAAAGTAGTGAGGCAATTCTATTCAAGATTTTGGTACCTTACTTTTCACGAATAATCCTGACTGATTTCTGAGTGGGGCATGTTTCGCAAAAAGCAATTTCATAAGATCCTAGTCAACTATTGAGAAACTATTACGGTTTTGTTGCCATTCAGTGGTATGTAACTTCCAACTTAGGCCTAATCATTGGTTAATAGGCTGGTGAATATTCAGATGGCAAATCAATTGCTCCGCTGGAAATTCCACACATTAATATAGAATGACCAACCTAGACCCTGGATGTTACACTTTACCTCATTATAAACCCCTATTGCAACCCTAGCCCTATATCTTACACGAAATAAAGCCCAGAGCAATTGTCGCTGGAGCAAATGTCGTGTCACCAAATATTGAACGACTATTTTAGCTAAAGTTTGATAACTTTCTTGACTGTTTTGAATCAGCCCTGTTTAAACACTAAATGCTATTTTACATACCACTAAATTATAGTTTGAGAATCTGAAGAAGAGTTCCTTCATGATTTGAAGATGATGACTGGGATACTAATAGGTGTCATCTTATGATCACCTCGGGCAGTGACATCAGACTGTTGTCATGGTTACTGATGGGTCATGAGCTGGAGTCTAAACATTCTGGTGTAAAGAGATGCCACATTGGGTGGTATCTGGTGTTACAAAGAAAAGTGGTAGTGATGGATGGATGAAAATTCATATAAACTTGGGATTTCATGATATTTGAAGAATAGAATCTCTTCCTTCATATTACACAAATACATTTAGGGTTGACAAATTTTGACAAATTTCTTTTTTATCATTTGAAAGCTAAAAAAATGATAATATAACTTTTTTATTATCAAAGTAAGCGGCTTTTGAAATCAGATATTCTCTTACTAATATTACTATTCATTTAGACATTAACGTTAACTCCATCAATGGGCTGATAATATGCTGATGAACCTAGCAGATATATATATTTTAATCATCACATCAACTTGGTGGAGTCCAGAAAGATCCTGAATTGCTAGCCCTATGTAATTGAGGGGCAATGAAGAGAGTGTGGTTAGGGGAGGGGGAGGATGGAGGGTAAGGGGGGGGGGCTCTGAGTGTGGCTTTCATATTTGTCATAAAGTAGGCTCTTATTGTAAGATTGTATTTCCCCAATATTTCTATTATTGGTAGTGAGAGGGGGGGGGGGGGGGGGCAGGGTCAGTTAGCCCCTAAACTTGGGAGGGGGGGTGATATACCCCTACTGCTCCTTTCTTTACAATGGGATGGAGGAGAGAGCTATCAGAAAGTGAATGACAAGATCAGTAATGATCTCTAAATGACTTTATTTTGATGTCAGTATTGTAAACCAGTAGCCTGATAATATCATTACAATTTTTCATCCTGTTCACCCGTGTCTTAATCCATTTTCAAGCAACAACAGAATTAAAGTACTTAGAAATGCCATTCTGATATTTGCAATAAATCAGTTCAAATTATAGTTACTATTATTATCATCTTTCTTTCTTTTTTGATAATTTGTCCCTTCCGATTTCCTTCTATTCCAGAGGACTGAAAACTTTCAGGTTTTGTAAGTACAGTGTATGAGTAGGCCTACATAGGCCGTAGGACTAATGATCTGTAAGATTTGTTTTTGAAATCAATAAATCGTAGCGGAACAGGCATGAGAAAAGCTAATTGATTCTCAATGAGCCGTGTAGGTCTTGATTTCTGATTTAGGGTGTGTTTATGCTTCCATTGCGGGGACAGAATCAGCGATTTCAAACGTCGATTCAAAACGCCGATCGTAAACGTGGTTCTGGGAGTGCTGTTTATGCTTTACTTTTCAGAGCAAATCATGATCTCCAGCTGGCTTCGCATCGAAAAGCGAGATCAAATTGGGCGCGTCTTTTTTCAAAAGTTTTTTTTCCGATAGTTGTTATTACGTAGAGATAACATGGAGCAATACGACTGTATTTGCCTAGTCTGCTGGGCAAACCCTTCACTCGAAATAAGGGTCTGAATGTGCAGCCTACTCATGCCTTGTGTACTGAAGGCTCTCTCGCTCAGCAAGTTCTGTATGTGCTAGTCTTTGCGTGGAGGCACACTTGTTGATCAAAGTTCCAATGAGGGTCTGTGCCTGCAGACTAGTATTTGCCCACGGATTTTCAACTCACCGGAAGCATGTACCAAATGACGTCATTTAAACACGTTTACGATTGTGGTTCTGTTTATACTTTCCCAGAAAGCCTGATTCTGGTCAAACGACGTTTACAAATGCACTTTTTTGTGAGCTTATGATCGGCGTTTTGAAACAGCGTTTAAATGAAAGTAAGCATGGACACAACCGTGTTTTGGACTAATCACGTTTGGAAACGCTGATTCTGGCCTGAAAAGTGGAAGCATAAACACGGTCTTATACCCTTTTTAGACAGGCTAAAATTTCCTTAACCCCGTACTATTGGTGGGGCTAAATGGCAATTTAGCCCCACCTATAGTACGGGGTTAAGCTTAGCCCACTTTCGTTTTACACAGCGTTTTTGCAAAGTGGGCTAACCCCACTTATAGTACGGGATTATTTGGCCCTGCAAAAAAGCAGGGTTATCCCACCAATTGCGGTGCTAAGAGCAATAGTACGGGGTTAAGATCGCATGTGTAAAACGAAAGTGGGCTAAGCTTAACCCCGTACTATAGGTGGGGCTAAATGGCAATTTGGCCCCACCTATAGTACGGGGTTAAGGAAATCGTAGCGTGTGTAAAAAGTGTACGAGTGAAGTACTTGTACTACGAATGATCGACAAATCCACTAGTCCGGGGTTAGCGAGTTTCGTGTGTGAAAAGCAAGCATTCCTTATCCGGGGTTAGCAATAACAATTTGGCATGTGTGAAAAGGAAAAAAAATAGTACGGGGTTAGCGATAGTCCGGGGTTAAGAAAATCCTGTGTAAAAAGGGCATTAGAGGTACAAGGGAAAGTGATTGTTACATAGGTCCATTCTTCTTCCACCTCCTGGAGAGAATCTTGAGTGATGTTCATCAAATGCTTCCTCTTTACCCCTCCAATCATCGTGGAATAGACAAAGCTAATAACCAGATTGCTGGATGCGTTCATTTCACATCAAATGATCTCATCATGGAATAGACAAAACTATATCCCGATTGCTGGATGGTAAATTGCCAATTCAACTGCCATCCTGTGGATTCTGTCCACACACCTCATGGTCTACCTTTTAGTCTAATGCCATTCTGTCCAATATTTCATCTAACAGCATTTGGTCCAATAACCATTTGGTCCAATCATCTCTTTGTCTAATCACCAGTTCGTCTATGACCATTTTGTCTCATAACGAGTTGATCTACCTGGGGGGGGGGGGGCACTCAGTATATAATTCATAGTGGGTATGTGCCGTGGAGGGGACCCCATTTTTACACCCAAATTTCCGTTCCAAGGCATAGCATTTTTGTCTTATTGAGAAAAAAAAACAAAGAAAGCCGCTCCAAGGCCTAGCATTTTGTTCTTATCGAGAAAAAAGAAGAAAGAAATCCGCTCCAAAGCTTCGCATATTTTTCGTTACGCCGTTCCGGTCGCATTGATCTGCTGCAATTTTGGTGAAAAGCGGCCGCCGAGCGCTGTCCGACCATCGTCTCTGGGCGAGCGCACCCGGCGGAGGCCGCGCTAGCTGCATCATGCACGCATACCTGTTCCATAGGGGTGCATACGCACGTACTCACACGCTGGCGATCCGTTCCAAGGACCCCCGTTTTCACAAAATTGTAGTTCCAAAGCCCGTTCCGAGGACCCTCCTTTTTACAATAAGCCCGCTCCAAGGCCCCGTTTTTTGTCTCACCCGCGGCACACCCCTACCACTTTTTTGGTCGAGTGCCCCCCCCCCCCCCCCGGGTTGATCTAATGTCCATTTTTTTTAAATTCATTTCGCCCTATTAACACTTAGTCTAATTAGACCAAATGGTACATGGACGAAATGGCTATTGGACCAACTGGTTATTAGATGTAATGGTGAGTGGAGGAAATGGCAATTAGACCATGTGGATAAAGACAACCTGATGGTAGACCAAAAGTTAGTGGACAAATTGGCATGAGACGAATTGAAAGTAAACCTGCTCGATATGTTCACATTACATTAAAGGGGAAGTTCACCCTGAAGAAAACTTTGTTGCAAAAATAGCAGAAAAAATAGTAAAAAATATTGGTGAAGGTTTGAGGAAAATCCGTTAAAGAGTTAGAAAGTTATTAGAGTTCAAAGTTTTGGATTTGTGACGTCATAAACGAGCAGCTGCCCCATGTGTTATGTAATATATAATGATGAATTTCAAATTTTGCATGGTTCCTGATGACTTAATTTTATTTCTATTCATGATTGGGTGTGAAATAATTTGTCTATTGATATACAAAAGGTACAGTGAAAACCATTTTCAATTTTCTGAAAAATGACATTTTATTGATTTTTTACCATTCGCTATGTAGGAATGCTGCTCGCATATGACGTCACAAGTCAAATAATTGAAATTCTAATAACTTTTTAATTATTTGATGAATTTTTCTCAAACCTTCGGTAATATTTTTTATTATTTTTTCTGCTATTTTTACAATAAAGTTTTTGTCAGGGTGAACTTCCCCTTTAAAAAATATGGAATAGACAAAGCTTATATCCAGGATTACAGATTGTTGGATGTGTTCATATTACATCAAATTATATTATCATGGAATAGATGAATCTTTATATCCAGATAGATAGTTGTGTTCACACCATATCAAAACTTGTTCAACTTTTATTTGTGGATGTTATAAGGAATTGAACTTCAGTATAATCATCATGGAAGGGACAAATCCTCTATCCAGATTTGCTGTTGTGTTCACGCCACATCGTAATATACTTGTCATCGTCATAAACTCTGGAGAACATGCCAGATTAACCTTTTCACTACCGTAGGTTGATGAATGGGCAACCATTTCCCACACCATAGGAAATTTAGTTGGAGAAATGGGATTATCAAAATTCCAAGACCCTATCCAAGAGTGTTGATTAAGGTAATAATCCACAAAATGACTGAATCTGTAAATCATTATTCAAAGCATTGCTCTAGCATGCATTATTTTACTCTATCCAATCCTTACAATGTTTCTTGTACCCTTTTCATAAACCTTTCCTCCAATTAGCCGCCTAAGAATAATGCGGATAATTCAATAAAAATTGCGTTCATAAACTCCGTAAATAAGCCGCATTATTTTTACGAGCCCCCGTCCTGAAAAAGGCGGATAAACGCCATGACAACTGGACACGCCCCCTCCGATGCGGTTGTGTTGGAAAAGGGTGACCTTGTGACCGCACCATGGCAATTATCCGCATTATTTGGAAATGCATTCATAAACTCAAAATCTTATCCCGATGCCGCTATTATGCGGATAATAGCAGCATCAGAGTAATGCAGATAACTCTTGTCCTCCAATTTTACGACCAAATTATGTTGCTATTAGCCGCCTAATTCATTTTAATTGGGTTTATGAAAGGGGTCCTGGAGGAGGGGGGAGGGGGCAAAGATTATCTTTCAGATTTTCACAATAGCTCTTGTTTTTTATACAATGTGAATGGACTAGTTTGGTATAAAATGTCACATCGAATGGACAACTGATTACGAGTCTTTCGTTCCTTCACCCCATAAACAAATTAAATTTGCAGCTTTTTCTCAGTGTACGCCAATCAATACCCTTTTCATAAACCCATCCTCCAATTGCGTTCACAAACTCCGAAAATAAGCCGCATTATTTTTACGAGCGCCCGTCCTGAAAAAGGCGGGTAATCGCCATGACAACTGGACACGCCCCCTCCGATGCGGTTGTGTTGGAAAAGGGTGACCTTGTGACCGCACCATGGCAATTATCCGCATTATTTGGAAATGCATTCATAAACTCAAAATCTTGTCCCGATGCCGCTATTATGCGGATAATAGCAGCATCAGAGTAATGCAGATAACTCTTGTCCTCCTCCAATTTTACGACCAAATTATGTTGCTATTAGCCGCCTAATTCATTTTAATTGGGTTTATGAAAGGGGTCTTGGAGGAGGGGGGAGGGGGCAAAGATTATCTTTCTGATTTTCACAATAGGTCTTGTTTTTTATACAATGTGAATGGACTAGTTTGGTATAAAATGTCACATCGAATGGACAACTGATTACGAGTCTTTCGTTCCTTCGCCCCATAAACAAATTAAATTTGCAGCTTTTCTCAGTGTACGCCAATCAAGATTCAAATGCTAAATCAATCACCCTTTGCCATGTCCACTATTCTTCCACCAAACTGATATTTCAGTATCCTTTATACCCATTTTGTCCCAACAATCGGTTTCTTGTATTCTTTGACCCCAAGTCCATGTGACAAATCCTTTTCCCTCCTGTCAGTTATCTGTATTTTTGATTACTTTTTGTTGATTTCATTTTAGAATTTTATTGATTTGGATTTGAAGTTGTGAAACTAAAATCAAATTTCAATTACTATTAAGGTGAAGGAAGTGCGTCATCGCACACCCAGAGACAAAACAGATTGGCGAGTGGAAAACACACTAACACAGCTTCAATTTGAACTTTTTTTTAATACTATAGAAACAAGGTTTTCAAACAAGTACATTTCAAAATGACAGTTTTCAAAGATGTTTAATTCAAACCATGGTTTCATTCGATCACTTTTCCATCAGTAATAAAGATAAGTTACATCTTTAAAAATGCAAAGATGTAGAGCTGAAATAGGTGTGTTTTCAAAGGGGATTCTGCAGATCAATTCATGTTACAAAATCAGTTGAACGCAGTGGGGACCTCAGTCACGATTCTAATTTGGGCCTTGCAATTTAGAGATGTATTACATGCACTATCAAATTTGTTTAAAGAGAAATACCAGTAATTGCAGTACACATTGCTTTCATGAGAAAGTCTGTAAAATAAGGCTTAATTGTCAGTATATCATCGAGGATCTAGATCTGGTACAGTTACATAAACTGAACTTTGTGAAATCTTGAAATCTACGCTGAAAAATGTTCAGACTGAAGATCCCCGACACAGATAAGCGCACGTGGGACAGTGTATAATTATTGCTTTGAAAGTCGGGCCCGACGCTGTACCCGAATTCTGTGCTTATTTGCTGATTTCTCAGCAATTACACAATTTCTTCCAGAATCCTTTGGCACATACGTTTTATTTATACAAACAGACACTATGGTGGTCATTTCATTGGATTCTGTACGAATTCATTTTGATATCATTACCAAAACTAGCATTTACCTTTAAGGGACAAAATTTGAAATATAACTATATAAAGTGAATGTTAACTACAAGGTAGATGACCAAGCTCAACCCCCCCCCCAGGTATGGATGGTGTTGATGAATTTATCAATTCCATTTTGGATGTCAGATTATTTTCCAGGTCTTTGTTTAGCGGCTTAGATGGATTTACGGGACAACTATTTCTCCCCGCCTCATTACCGGTAAAGCTCGTCAGTAAAAGGGACTGCCCTTCTGACTGGTCAAGTTTGTAACTCTATTCCTTTGACCCATAGATTGATGGCCACTGTCCATCTGCTAAGCTGTTTTCTGGGAGGGGGTGATCCCTGGAGCATGTTCGTGTAGGACTAAACAGGAACAAATAAAAATTGAAACGTCAATGTAAAAAATACAGCAATTTGACCAGTTTCTTCAAAGCAATATCGAGTTTGGATGGTCCTCTTCAGGACCAAGAGATGCCCACAGAAGAATACTTGGTGGAGTGTATCATGAAACAAGCTACAGACTACACTCATCTTTGCCATGGAAACCTTCAAAAGTTAAGCTACTTCTTTTGAGTAGCAATCATGAAAATTTGGAAGTGATACCTTTGCCCGTTGGAGCACATAGAAATGATGTATCGTATTGTAATGAAATTAAAAAAAAAGTTAATTACCGTTTAATGGTCACATGATGTTTATAAAGGTCAGGGCTCATTTGAAATAATTCTCTCATTTGCTTCCAAATTAAATCCAAATTGGTCAAGTTCAAGCTACATGCAGTGGAATTGCCATGGGACATCCCTGACCATCACATTGACCTCTAAGTCGGAACAAGACAGAAAGCTTGCTGACCAGTCCAATAATAGTGGACATGAGCTGACCAGTGAGTGATGGACAGAAAGAAGTACACAGATTGGAATTGTGGAAATCCAATAGGGGAAGGATTATTTCCATAAGCCTGCTAATATCGTAATAATGTATGGCTTATTTTGACTTAATTTTCATTTAGCCCTCTCATTCATCTGTGATTATGTGCTTTTCAATGAAAGGATGCTAGGTCATCTAATGATGAAATATCCTCATAGGAGGGCTCACTATAAGATAATTTTCAAGAACTGAGAATGGTTTTGGTGAACCCAAATAGATTCTAGGTGGAAGACCGGTGGTGTAGTATTAATGACTTGCCTTGTAATCAGAGGGTTATTTTTACTTGAACCCCACCACGCCTAGCATCCTTTTGCAAGGCTTCTATGATCTATCCACACTTTGCCACTCTCCACCCAGGTGTTAAATGGGTAATTGGTAGGATGTGATGTTGCCAAATCGTATCAAGATTTGGCATAGGGGAACAGACTCTAACTATTTTGCGACTTCCCTTAAAATAGTACCCTATCATATTAGAGAAAAAAGCTAATACATAAATGATCTAAGTAATGCATTTGCATAAATGATCTTAAGGCTATTCAATGATACTTGTAAGATACTTTTAATTTAGATTTTGAATGTTGAAAAAAAAGAAAATAGTAGCTTTTAACATAAAACAACTAAGTATAAATTGAGTCTGAAAATTCCATCGTATATGCCTTTCAGATAAAGGTTCTTTTCTGATGACAGTTGTCCTTTCTAGATTTGACCGACAAACAATATCTGTACTTGACCGCTGACATATTTTTCTTGGATGCTATTGGCTTTGAGGGTTTTTGGCCGGTTATACAGGATATTGCCAATATTGTACTAACATGCCTTACATATCGGATTCTCACGTGTTGTTCTAGTTTTCTGTTTCTGAACTAACACCAATCTTTCGCCACCAACGTTGCAGCGTTTCTCCAGCGCATTTTGAGAGAGAATTTTATCAATTTCTTGAATATTGATTTGGGAAGATAGAAGCAGAATTTTGGGAAGTAGAAAAACCTCAAAGCAATTTTTGTTATCATTAAATGATCAGATAGATTTTTCAATGATTTTTTTTTCAACTTTAGCAGTTCATTTCTGCACCTACTTAACACTCATTAACATTTTTGGGGTAAATTCAGTCACTTTGTGTAAATTGTCCACCCAAAATTGATTATGAATATAAAAGATGAATTTGAGATAAAGAAGATATCAATTTCCTCAAACATTTTTCTGAGTATAACAGTTATTCCAGGTTGGTTTTATAGATATGATACCCTTTCATAATCTCCCCACAACGTCCTTTTCAGTTCATAAAATTATAATTACATAATCATCTTGTGTCTTTATAGTCCTATTATTCTAAAGAAAAAAAAGAAGAATATTTTTATTATTCTTATACCTACTTCATTTCCAAATTTGTTTTGTAGTTTAGATAGTACAAACCTATGCCCCTGTCTTTACATAAAAAGGAAAATAAAAAGGAAAATAGTATACTTAAGAAAGGAAAGCTAAACAAATTTCACCATAAATAATATTCAATTCAATTACCATTGTTTCTTATTTTTCAAGATGTTAAGTTTGTGTGGGAAACAATATGAAAGGCAACACCACTTGGCTCGGCTCACTACTATTACGGAGTTTCAAATGTCTTTGGTTGATTTGAAATGATAACCGAATGCTTGAAAAGAAAGAAAAAATATATATATTGAGTTAAACTGACAGCCTGTGTACATATCAGTTTACCAAAGCGGGTCAGAGTTGAAACTACCTGCTAGTAAACCTGTTTAATTGACTGTAAATCTGTCTTTGTGGAAGAACTACAGAGAGAGCCTGTCTTAGGATACCAAATTGAGGTCGCAAGGGTGGAGTACGGAATAAGCGTTTTGGATAAATCGCATCGTTTCAACGATTGCTACCGCCTTTGATGTTTCTGGAAAAGGTGTCGGATTCGAGATGTGATTGGGTTGGGATGGGAGTGGGTTCAGGATATTAACTTACAATATTTGATACTTAATGTATCAAATAGCTAATATTACCAGTTTTGCCCGATGCTCTTTAATGTTAACCAATACATTGTCTAATATTATCAACTTGGTGGTCTGTTGCCTGATATGGAATTGTTGGAGAGGAATTCTATACTGAAAATCAAGTTGTTTGAAGTCTGAACCTTTTGTTTGATCGATTGTACAGGTAGCAAATTAGTAGAATGTTTCAATAAACGACGCAAATTTTTTCTATTAATTAATTTTTTTATATGAAGAGGTTTTGATCTGGAAACACTAATGGAAATCTTTCAGATCATTGTTGATCTTATGCTAGCCAACCTTACATTTGTCGAATAACTGAAGGGAAAAAAATCATTTTACAAAATTTTTGGGGAAAGTCAAGTACTAAGTCTACATGACTTGTTTACAAACCCTCTGTAGAAAAAAAGACACATAGTTTACAATCAGTTATCTATATAAAATTCAGGACTTAAAATTTTTATCCTATCTTTTTTTTCTTTTCTTTTTTTTAATTATGTGTTTTATTGGTATCTTCATGAAAAGGAAGCTGTTTCTTCAACTAGGAAATTGTTTGTATATCATGCTTTAACATTGCCTGATCACAACTTCATTTCACTTTTTCATATTTTTTACAAGAAAATTGGAAACTTTTACTGCCTTTCAATGTGATCTCCCTTTCGAGCCTCTCAGTCAAAGTTTCAAGCAGTGTAAATGTGGATATTTTGTGTGACACATCATATATGATTTTGGATTTTATGATAATTGAGGCAAAGTTATTGATACCAATATAAAATGGAAATGGTATTG
Source organism: Lytechinus variegatus (assembly GCF_018143015.1). Lineage (NCBI taxonomy): Eukaryota > Metazoa > Echinodermata > Echinoidea > Temnopleuroida > Toxopneustidae > Lytechinus > Lytechinus variegatus. The sequence continues at coordinate 29,524,071 of NC_054753.1, read as the reverse complement.
CAGGGTGGTTTATCCAGCTGGAGGTCTGTTTATTTTTCAGAGATAGTTTGAGCAAGTTATTAGTTGTCAAGTACTCTCCTTGTGTAAATAACAATCATACTTAAAGTTTAGGTTTAATATCTTCAGAAAAAATGTAAAAAATATAATATCTTCCTCAAATATACAACTACTTACTGTTTTCACACTTTCTCTTGTGTTCTACACTTTTTCGTCGTCATTACTTGAGTTCTTCTTTTTTTAACAGTGAAACCAACTCCAGGCCAACAAGAAATATTATCACTAAAGTTTGAGTTGGTTTTGTCTGTGAGACGGTTGCATGAGTCTATGGAAATGGATATGAAACAAACATAAGCACAGTATCGTAGGAAAGAAAAGAGGAAAAAATGAAATGATATTTGCTGCCCCTCCCCCTCACAGAATAATTATGTAAATATATAATAGAGAATGAAATATTTTACAGATGATACTTAAAGGACAAGTCCACCCCATCAAAAACTTGATTTGAATAAAAAGAGAAAAATTCAACAAGCACAACACTGAAATTTCATCAAAATCGGATGTAAAATAAATCCAAATGAGAGAGTTGATGACATCACTCACTCACTATTTCTTTTTTATTTTATTATATGAAATATTTTTATTTTCTCGTCATTGTCATGTAAAATTAAGTTTCATTCCTCCCTAAACACATAGAATTCCATTATTTTTACATTTTGTTCTTCAGGCAAGGAGGTCCTAATTGTCAAATTTGTAAAAATCGAAATATTGTATAATTCAAACAATAAAAAACAAAGAAATAGTGAGTGAGTGACATCATTGACTCTCTCATTTGGATGTAACTGGCTCGTTCATATAACTATTTTGTTGAAAATAACCGAAACTTTGAAATGTCATAACTTTCTTATTTTACATCCGATTTTGATGAAATTTTCAGCATTGTGCTTGTCTGATTTTTCTCTATTGATTCAAATCAACATTTTTCTGAGATGGACGTGACCTTTAAATGTCTTGCAGATTTTTGTCAGATTGGATATTATTATATACAATTAATATTTTGATTGCTTTTGATTATTCATGAATAAGATGCATTTCTGCTTTTGAGAGAAAAATACAAAATTTGCAACCTTGATTGATTTCTCCGTAATGTGCAACACACTCTATTACAAAGCGAGTTCATAGTTGAGAGGCAAAAAGAAAATGATCCAGCATAGGAAATTGTTTGGGAGAGGAAGGATTGTCACCTGATACCATTACCTCTGATTGGCTGAAAGCTGTTATCCAATCAGAAATGTCTATGCATCTTTCCCAGAATTCACTTTTCTTTCCCCTCCCCCATCTCTCTCTGTATGTCTCTCTCTGTCTTCTCCGCTCTGTCCGTCTTTCTCTCTCTCTCCCATTTCACAGAATTAAAGTGTACAGTATATCTTCTTTCATTGTTTGTATGTCTCTTCCTTTCTCTCTCTCTCTTTCTCTTTGTCTCCCCTCTCACCTCCTCTCTCACTCTTTGTCCATTTCTCCTCCCCTCTCCCTTTCTCTCCCCATCTGTCTCTCCCTTCTCTCTTGGGATACCAGCCAACCAGCCACGGCTCTGACTTGACTCGAAGCGTGCCCAAAGTTTGTCTCAAATTATCACAATAGAGAAATATTACAGCTTCAAAAAAAAGAAGAAAAAATGCTGTTTCATTTCCATTACTCCCCATTCCTCTCCTCACCACCATGCATTGGCCCAAGATGAAAGATCAAAGTCATTTCTACCGCCCCTCTCAGTCCCCCCTTCTTCATCATTCCAATCCCCTGTGGGACCACGCCCGATGGTGATTTATGTAAATGCTCAGTTCTAACCAAATCCTTCTTTAGAATCAACAAAGCCGTAGACATGTACCATTTGAGAAATATGCATTACTAATTGGATCAAGTCGTAAAATATTATTTTTGAAAATTGGAAACAGTGTTCCATTTTTGTTGGGGGGGGGTGGAGGGGGATATTAGTTGCCTGAAAGGAGTTGTTATTTTCTTTTAATATGTACTTGATTAAATCAACTGGTGTAGATCAACCTTGATTCAATTTATTTGTTGCTTTTCTGTTGCTGCTATCCATTTTTCCATTTTGTTTGAAGAAGCAGGCACTGGTAATCTGAAAGTTGGTTAAAATTAGAAAGACATTGATTGATTACATTTTTATCTTGTCTGGGTTCTAAATATTCAAATAGGCCATTGAAATGAGCTGGTATTCATTCTTTTTTCATATGGTCACACCAGAATTTCTTAAAATTCGACAAGGAATTAAGATACGGTTCTCAACAGTTAAAAAATATTCTCAGTCAGTATATTGAAAAATGAAGAGAACTTTCACTTGAAATACAAATAGAGGAGGAATATTTGTGGTACACCCATGAAATTGCACCCCCCCCCCCCCCCCCCGGCATCTTTGTTCCTTTGTAAATTGTAAATTCAAAAGCCCTCTCCCTCTGAAATGATTTTAAAGGGGTTTTTTATCCACAATAAAGTGTACAGGAAGATTCAGTTTAAAAACTTTGATCATAGTTTTTCTTACAAAAATGATTGTATATAAGTGAGAACCAAGTGTTCTGAAAAGATGCAAGTTACCTTTTTTTTGGGGGGGGGCTATGTACTTTGACTCATAAATTTTATAATTCATGGTATATGAGAGAGTAAGTTTGTGATCATGATAATTAATGCATAAGTCTTAATGCCAAATTTGCCAATTAGCCCCTCGTGATATGCACAAAGTCCATAGAACTTACATTTCTTTGAATGTTGAGACTTGAGAGGTTTAACTCCATTTGAATATTGGTGTGGTAATGACCCCTGCATAGCCAAGCAAGATTACAGCTTTGCGTGTGAGTCACAAAAACTGTCAACAAATATCTCAGTCATCGCTAGATCTGCTGAAGTCTTTTTTATTGTTTGGTAGAAATTTGTCTCTCATTCAAGTGTATTACATGTATAAAACGTGAATGTTTACAACATTCAGGTATTTTTTTCTTTCTTTTGTAGTGCAGGCCCTAATAAGCTTTGGTCAGCTCTTGATGATAGCATGAAGATTACCCCTCTGTGAAATAGTTTTATTTATATGTTCTTTGTTTATTACTCATTTTACTTCATTTGACCAATTTAGTCTATATTCTGATGTATATTTCCAGGAAATAAAACATCTGAACTGAAATTAACTCCTAAAATTGGCAATTAACGACATTGCAGTTAATGACATCAATTGTTCGATTATCTTAATCATTTTATATATCTATCTCAAAGGAATTGAATGTATATATTTTACCATTAAACTATACCTTGTTTTTTTTCTCTCTTTTCTTCTTTGTCTTATTTCTTCTTTTTATATTCTACTTCTGGATGCTTCACCTTGTGCTGTCCTTCTGCAGGTAAGTTGAATATGATTATGGTGGTTGTTTTTTTTAGGACCAAAAGTTTAAGTTTCTCTCCAAGGGACCTGGGAGTGAAGATAAATAATTTTTCAAAGGGCATCATTTGGGAAACGAACCCCAGTTAGTAGATTGCAAAACCACCGCTCTTTTGACCAACTGAGCTATCATGCCTAATTCTTTTTTATATAAAAAAGTTCAAAGTAGCAACCTAAAGCTGAAACAAATTAAATCTATGAAGAATTGATGCAATACCACTGAAAATATAGTAGGTAAAACATACTTGTGTTAACATATTTGTAATAGAAACATACTATAATTGATTGGAATGGCAATGAACCTGTTTTCAGTGTCCGCTAAATGCCTGGATGCAGTCTCCCTCTCACGTCCCTGATAGAACCCACACATTTAGAACAGTTTCAGAACAGATGCATTCAAAAAAGGCAGAACTAGAGAAACACAGTTGTTGCTACCAAGTGTTGGTGGTGGACGGTGGTTATGGTGGTGGTGGTGGTGGTGGTGGTAGTGATGGTGATGATGATGACGATGATGATAGTGGTGGTGGTGGTTATGGTGATGATGATGGTGACGGGGTGGTGATGGTGATCATGGTGGTGGTGATGGTGGTGATGGTGATGGTGGTGGTAGTGGTGATGATGATGTTGGTGGTCACATGCATGTTTGTTGTGGTGGTGGTGTTGGTATTGATGATGGTGGTGTAGTTATGAGAATAAAATGAAATTTACTCTTACTATTCAAAAAAAGGGGGAAGCATGGGAGAGGAAACCATTTGTGTGTAAAGTAATCTGTAACTTAAAAATAACTTCATGAAATCCCCCCCAATTCCGATTTTACATTGGTATAATTATAAATTGTGCTTATTTGTATTCATTAATCCCATGTTTCTTAATCCAAGTTTTATTTATATTTTGTTCAAAAATAAGTCTAATGCGCAAATAGTTTGACTGTTGTGATGAACATTCTATGTTTTAGTATGAACATGATAGTTCCGTGGGATGAATCACATTTGTTTCAAATTCATGAATCAAATATCAAGAGAGTTTAAACAACACAAGAGATATTACCAAAGATAAGGGGAGAAAACATTTAGATTGGAATATAGAATCGTGTTGAAAGTAGAGATTAAGGGTCATTTCTATAAGATGTTATCTTCATTGTGATTCTATCAGGTGATAGTCCGTGACGTGGAAAAACAGATTGGATAGATGAATGAAAGAAGGAAAATAGAAAAATGGAAAGAGAGATCAAAGTGAATAGCCTTCGAGCATGCAGTAATACCAATGGAGCGATGGAATATTTTCAGTTTTCTTCAAAAGCGATAGAGCGTAGACATGATAAGGAACAGTGCTGAAAGAGTTACAGTCGCTCATGTTTCTTTTACCAATCATAAGAATTTGAGTTTGAGATATTTTAGCATTGTCAGGGGATTAGCATGTTGGCATTAAGATGTCTTGATTTCATATTACTGGTACTTATAATCGCAGGATAATATCTCACTGCTCCAGCGGTCTCCAGAGGCCGACTGGAAATATTTCAAGTTTGCTTGATGATGGTTATATGATGCTGAAAGACACCAAATGAAATATCTTATTTTGAAGATTTTTCTCAAAGAATATTTTTTGGTGGGGTAAGAATTCAGATACAGGGGTAGATGGAAATTTTATTAGACCATACTTTCTGAAGGGGGGGGTTTATTATTATTTCATTATTTTGATTTCAGAAACTTTTATGAGAGCATTTTTGCTATTTTGCTCTATTTTCACCTCAAGCCCCTTTGAAAAGCAGTCAGTGTATTTGTATGTAATAATATTAATACATAACATTTATAAAGCGCTTACTACTGGTCTTTCTAAGCTCACTGTGTTCTGTTTATGGTTTGTACTTGGGATTAAAAGAAAAAAAATGTGGCAGGGGAAAATGACACAGTTTATTTTATAATATTCTTATTTGATGAACGCCATCAGAACTCAGAAAAGAAAAGTTTCATTCATTACCTGACATAGCAATGAGGCTGTTCTCACGACATTCCTAAAACTAGTGTACTGGAAACTAGTTTAACGCATAGTGATAACGGTCAAAGCGGTCTTGGAAGCGATCTTTCAAACCAGTTTGGAAAACCACCTCGCGATGTAGTTTTCAAGATCGCTTTGCCTCGTTAAACTGGTTTTAGCGTGAGTGAGGACACAACCGTTCTTCGAGAAGCGATCTTCACACATTTTGAGCACGCAATTCCACACGACAGGTTTAGAATGCCTATGCTGCGGTTTCAAATTTCGCCGGAAACGTGTCACCCCACTGAGGATGTTTCCATAGCAACATGAGCGCTTTACGCGAAGTGATTTTGAAAACCACTTTCGTGTGATCAAGTGGGAACACTAGCAAAGCGATCTTCCAAAGTGGTTTCCTGAATCGGTTTCCAGTAAACTAGTTTTAGAAAGCGTAATGAGAACGGCCTCAATGATTACTGTATGCCCACTTAATTGACTACTTTGTCACCAGAAATGAAGGAAGCACTACCCATTCATTTAAAAAGTGAACTGGTTTACTCCATACGTAGTAATTGCCCTCTTTATTTTCAAGAGTTTTCTTTTACTACATTAGATTTGTATAGTGCACTCATCCACCTTACCAGGTGCTCAAGGCGCTCATATCACCGCGGCTAAGATAGTCTACCGATTATGGTGCACACATCTTTTTGAGGAATTACTTCCTACCGGTACCCATTTACCTCACCAGGGTCGAGTGCAGCACAGTGTGGATAATTTTCTTGCTGAAGGAAAACACGCCATGGCAAGGAATCGCACTCATGACCCTCTGTTTGAAAGATGAGAGTCAGAACCACTAGACCACGATGCAATCCACGACTTTTTACCATATACTATAGTCTGATAGAGATCCATATTGACATATTGTTAGATGTCATCGTGTAGGGAGTGGCTGGGGAGAAGCTCAAGTTCATATTATTCAGCTCTCTGACAATCCCAAAATATTGTCAACTATTTTGGGTGCCATATATCTGACATTTCATATTTTCCAAGGACTTTTCCCCCAGTTGCATTTGTTTTGTTATTTTGTTGTATTTCATTGTGGAGTGGTTGAAGTTGATGAGAGGTATATCGAGGAGTTGTATTACAAGGAATTCAGGGCATTTATTTGTGGATTAGTCTAATGAAATAGTGTCATTCTCAATGATGGGTGTCGTGTTTCGCTCAGCTATGCTTGATAGTGTCTACAAGAATTTAGGATGGACGCAGATGACAGAGACATGGCTCAAATATGCATTCTGACATTTCAATGGAGGGTTGGGTTGGCATTGTTTTGTTGTCCTCATTCGAAACAAGACCGCGGGAGCAGTTATGCTTTCTATTTTCAGGCCAAAATCCAGTTTATGTTAAACGTTTGGTTCAAACTACATTTGCATTCTTTCTCATTTTCATGAAACAAAATCCTGAAAATTACAAATAGGTGCCTTTATGTGAAAACAGTAACCCAACGTCAGTTCTTGACACATCTAAATAATATTATCAATGCTTTTCCAATTTTGTGGTTATTGTAATTACATAATACTCTTTTTTTGTTTAGAAAGAAACACATGTCTTCATTTGACATCTCCTCCTGGGTCACTAATGCATCTTTGCAAAACAAGTCGTAGAGACCAAATTCACTGAAAAAAAAGGAAGCATGAAAAATAGTACTCTGTCAAAGTGTGTTTATGAATAGCATTTCCGAATCCCTGTTCTGCCTTCCCAAATGATGCGCATATGCCCCCCCCCCAAACAAGAAGTAAAAGAGTGGAAGATGGAAGAACAATATTTGCTCTGACTCCTTCTACCTTGGTCGCATTTGCTCTACGCCAGCGGTACGGCGAGTTGAAAACAGCCATTTTATTAATTTTGATTCGAACCACCAATATGTAGTTGGACAAAAAATGTTAAAACAACTTTTTTCGACTCCGTACGGCCACCAAAGAACAAATGTGACCATGGTATAAGACATATTATATTTAACAGTTTTCTTTATTTATCAGCGATATCAAAGTATATTTTGTGTAAACTGTAGAATAGGGAAAGCAAAGTTTAGAAAGTTATAGAAATTGTCACCCCCCCTTCTTCGAAAGACGGATAGTTACTGAATGCGTTTCCTTTATGTCTGTAGAAATGAGATTTTCTGAGGGAGTTATGTGTCTCGTTTTTTTTTTTTAGAAGAGACTGTTACAGATCAAGTGCCAGACACTGATTAAACGTTGATACATGTCTTCCACTCCCGCTTCCCCATGTCCGAGGGCTATTTTGCTCAGACCTTTGGAGCCAACACCACTCAAAAGGACCAAGTAAACTCCATCTAGTCTAAATGAACCGATTCCCATGGTAATTCAAGAAAGTTCAATCCGTGCTCGGGCACAGGTCCAGGGGGCATATGGAACAACACCCCCCCCCCCCCAAAAAAAAAAAGAGAAACATTTTTAGAAACAGTCAATTTCATATATTAGTCTTTTATGGATTCCTGGATCTGCCCCTGTTAGCACTTTCATACAAATTCAAGAAAGTTCAAATTGTGCCCAGACATAGATCCAAGGGGCATATGTTACCCCCCCCCCCCCCTCAATATTAAAATAGATCACTTTTTCCACCTCTTTTATGAATTCTTGGATCTGCTCCTGTTTGAGCTTGATTTCATCCAAACTTTCCTTTTACCTCTCCCCATCAATGACATATCTTCACCAACTCCCCCCCCTCCCCTGTCTGAGGGCATATGGTTCCCCCCATCATTATTTTGTTTAATCTCACCCCCCCCCCTCTTTTATGAAATCTTGGATCTGCTCCTGTTCATGCTTGATTTTATCCAAACTTTTCCTCCCATCATCTCCCCCATCAAAGGACATATATGCACCCGTTCCTGTCTTGCACTTTATCATTATCAATTGAAAATGAAATTGAAATTGCCTGAAGAGGAAATTTTGGTCCTAACTTTCTTTCTTGATCAAATGGGGGAGTGCCTGTCTCTACATTGCAGACACATCTTCTTTGAACCCGTAGTAGACAAAAAGTAGGGTAACCTCAAAAATACAAGAAGAGTGTCTGCGCTATCGTCATCATCCCTCATTCATCTCTGATCTTTTTCCTTTCTTATTCATTACTTTTCCTTTTCCTTCTTTCCTTTTTGTTTTATTTCCTTTTTTTCTGTGGATTGTATTCTACTTCTGGGTCCCTTAATAGCATGAAGGTTTGCGATGAATTGCAAGTATGAAAGCACCGCACTGGTTGGTTCCCAGTCCGTATTTCAAACAGAGTGCACGTGCAACGACGATCTTGAACGGTCATTGGTATTTAGCAATTGATCACAAACCTTTGCGTTACAGAGGCCTGGGTAGTGTTTTATCAGCAAAAAGGAAAATAATAATCGAACAAATTACAAAACTCAATATTTTTCAAACGTTTAACCCTAATTCTCCCGGAGGGGGGGGGGCATAATGCCCCCCCTCGACAATTTTCTCGATATATCTGCTGCGCAAATTTTGAGACCAAATTTGTGACACCCGGGTACGCGGTTAAGACATTACGCAACATTATGTAAGTTTATGTCAGACCCAAAATTGCTCAAGCGTGATTTCATGTACAAATTCAATGCAAATTGTGTATTTAGCCAAAATTCATAATTGTATCATTATTTCTATGTTTACTGATTAAACTTAATTACTTTTGCCTTTTTCATGATCAAAATTAAGTCTGGAACGATTTCCATCAATAAACAATAAAAAACAAAAAGTAAAAAAGACAAAGGTATACATTAGAAATTAAAAAACAATAAAATACATAAGAAATTAGTCTTGGTACCAGAATTTTCACAATTGCTAGGAATAGCTATAAAGAATATTTTCACAAAAAATAGCATTCTAGGAGCTTTATTTAGTGAATCAGAGCAAAAAGTATGATTTCATTAATAAATTAGCATAATTCATATAAAATAAAAATATATGACTTCAGAGAAATGTACCAATGCAAATGCGTAGATTACGTCACATCATGCAAATTTTCGTTGTGATGGCGCGATCCGCGGCTGAGATCTTAAGGGGGGCCATAATGCCCACCCCCAAGACAAAAATGACAAAATATCCCGGGAGATTTAGAGTTAAGGGAGTACAGTTTGATACCTGATTTGTACCCCCCCCTCCAGTAGGGACATGTCAAGTAGGCAAATTCCAGCAATTTATTTATGCAGTTTTTTTTCTTGTAATAGTTGTATTCTTGTTTATTCAGTGTTTGCCTGAAATTCCTTGTCATATTGTAGCCTCTAGAAATAATTATAATCTAACCAAGTAGGGTGAATAAATTTTTGACCAAATAACCACTGCATCCTTAATAAACATGATGGGTTGTGACATATTCTTCTTTCAAGTCTTCCAAAGCAAAATGTACAGAATACATCATCTCCACCTGAAAACATTAATTCACAATGCTTTTAATATATTTTTCATTGCATTTTTCTGTTAATCACTTAATCGTATTTTGCTTTTCTCATAGTTACAAATTGGTCAACATTAAAAGATAAATGGGAAGGTCTGGAAGAAGGCTACATGTCCAAATTCATAGAAGATATAGTTTTTGTCAAGGTCTTTTATTATTTGCCCTAGGCTTGGCAATGAATTTCCAAAATAATATCCTCTCTAATTTAATACCGCTCCGAAACCACTACGCTGATGATAGCAGGCAAACAAGGATCGGATATCGGACAAAAAAATTTGCCCTCCTGGGTGCGTGAAGAATTGAAAATAGTTCAGTGTTTTTACCTGGCATATTTGAAATGTGAAGAATACTTCTCAGATGAGAGAAAAAAAGTTTCTTGGTACCTGTTGACCTAAAGAATCATCATCAAAGATATATTCAAATGTGGGGATACATTCCAAACAAATATGGAGCTGCAATGGCTAGATCTGTTGAGAATTTTAGTTTCACGTGAATCACGTGAAAGTACTTGTATCGATTGTACAAGTAAGAACAGAAGATTATATAACTTACATGAGCATGGTCAGGATTTTTTTATTAAAACAATACAATTTATATTAGATATGTCTTAGGTTACTTGGTAATTAAGAAGTAAACTATTGGTCTTATTAAGCAAAATATTATTCATGTCTTTTTGTGTGTTTTTGTACTATATTTCTATTTAATTGTAACTTATTATTATTATTTTTTGGGGGGTAGGGGGTGAGTCAACCTCATTCTTGGTGTATTCATCTCTGTCCATGGGAGATAAAACTTGCTGTTTGCTTGATAATGAACATAAAATATATAACAGAACCATATTTAACCTTTTAAAGTTATTCTAGAATATGTTACATTACAAAGAGATTGATGCTCTATATACACCTGTGGAAAGTTCAAGCATTCCAGTCCCTCTGCGGGGTTTACCTGTGCACTTTTTGGAGCAGTGCGTCCAATCATTCGAGTCGGAGGTATGCGTAATGTATCTCATAGAATGCTGTACTTTTACAAGATGTGTTGAAACCTGGCATGCTGGGAGAGTATGGCACAAAGAAATGGAATTTGTTATTTATGAATTCAAGTTAATTTCATCGAATGGTAAAGGAATGGAATACGAATCCAGAGAACAAGAGATTTCAAGAGCGTAACTTAGGAAACGGGGAAGAACAGGTTGGTCAATGGACAAGGTGCAAATAATATGTCCTGCCTGGCAAGACGTGAAGAGGGGGGTGGGGCTGCCTTCACATACTACCGCTCCCTCCATCCATCCTTCCTGTGTGCAATCCATGAGCACTTTTGAAATTCAAGTCCTAGTTTATTTTATTGATTTCAAATCCATTTTAAAGGATTACAATCAAATGAAGTTCACAATTTTTTTACATATTATCTCACAAAAGTTACATTGTGAAATGAACATTTTTTTTTCTACGAGTGTAAATGTCTTCTGTCCATCCTCAGTTCCAAGCTAGTAGCTGAATATTTGGAAGCCGAGGCGATGCGTTAGGACAGAACATTGAGAGAGGATTGGATGTGACATGGTATCCCAAACTAATCATCTCATTTTCCCCTAGAGGAATAGGATGAAAACTCATTCTCTTCACTAATATAGACCTGTCAAATCTATTGGGGCAGACATACTAAACTTTAAGCACCTGTATTGAGAATGTTACCAGGGTAGATTCACAGGGCCGGTCTTCACTATCAAGCATCTCAAACTTAAAAATACTGTACAGGTTAGATCAGGTTTATTTCTGATTTTCTAATGCCAATTCGTCCAATTGCCAACTCATATCATTTAGTCTACCATCAGTTCGTCTACTATCCACATGGTCTAATTACCAATTCGTCCACTCACCATTTCGTCTAATAACCAGTTGGTCCATTGGCCAGTTAGTCCATATACCATTTGGTCTAATTGGACCAAATGTTAATTGTGCAAAATATATGAAAATGAAATGGATATTAGACCAACTGGTTGTGAGATGAAATGGTCTTAGGTGAAACGGTGATCGAACCAAATGGTTATTGGACCAAATAGTTGTTAGACAAAATGGTGATGGACGGAATGGCATTAGACCGAATCAAAGTAGACCATGTGGTGAGTGGACGAGTTGGCAGTAGACGAATCGGCAATTTACCGTTAGACCATGGGCATAGACAGTTAGACAGTTAGACACACATCTTGTTATGCAAGTAAATCCTAAAAAAGAGAGAAGATTTACTTTTCAAATCTACACCATGACCATTGGGTTAGATAAAGCAAGTTAAGTCCTGAATATTTTCATTTAGTATGATGCCATCGAGGAATAAAGCTCAATTTCTGTCACATAAGTAGATCAGATCGACTAGGTCATTGAACACAGCCTAGATTCATACATTGCCTAATAATAATGTATTTTTCGTAAAATCCGTCCACTTGTATCAAAGGTCAAAGGTATTAGACAGTAGTTACAGCAAACAATTATTTCATGAGAAAGTCTTTTAATCAAGGTTAAATGTCAAAATATTGTCATACATCTAAATCTGGTACATGAATTTAAACTTACCTTTGTAAATCATGAAATCATGAAAGCTCAAAATCAATCATTCTGATGATCACTAACACAGAAAAGCATATGTGGGACAGTGTATTAATATTACTTTGAAATAATATGACATTTGATGGAGTTCTGTGCTTATTTTGCTCAATTCTCAGCAATTATGCATTTTTTTCCTGAGCTATTTGGCACATATTTTTATTCACACATTCAAACAAACTCATTTTGACATCATTACCACAACTAGTATTTATCTTTAAATTGGAATAGTAGGACAGTTAACAACTTATAATTCATATTTCAGCCCAATATTCTGAAAATCAGAATAAACTTCAGTGAAATTTCAAATCAAGCGTAAAAATCCAAAGATCAAGTGTGCAAGTCATTTGAATGAATTCAAATTTGTAGTTTATGTGCATTCAGTTGCAACTCTACTTTCTTCCAACACTGCATTTCACTTGATTTTGGGATTTAATATTGAATTTCTCGCAATGTTAGAGAGTTAAAAGCCTAATGGAAACAGAGCACTGCAAGGATTCTCCATTGGTATTCTACTCTCATAACAATTTTATCAGCTCACCCCTAGAGGGGCAAAGAAAAGAACCTCTCCAAATTAAATTAAGGATTCTCATTTTCCTCTCAACTCCAAGTACATCATGTACATCTACTTCATCATCTATTGCTCCTTAGCCTATTTGAGGGTGGATGGGAGCAAGTCTGGATGTAACCCATACTTATTCTTGACCTAAAAGCTATTTATGAAAACAATGTTTTTAAACCCCTTTTAGATACACGTTTTTTGGGGGTGAATTAGACATAGCATTGATCACTGGCATAGACGGGGGCTAGGGGACCAAAGCCCCCCCCCCTCCCCCCAGATTTGTGGGGGTGAATTAGATTTAGCGTCAACTACTGGCATAGACAGGGGCTAGGAGGACCGAAGCCGCCCCCACCCAGATTTGCGGGGTGAATTGGACTTAGCATCAACCACTGGCATAGATAGGGGGCTAGGGGACCAAAGCCCCCCCCCCCCCAGATTTGTGGGGTTGAATTAGACTTCGCAACGTCTACTGGCATAGGCAGGGGGCTAAGGGGCCCAAAGCCCCCCCCCCCCCCAGATTTGTTGGGATGAATTAGACTTAGCATCAGTTACTGGCATAGACAGGGGGCTAGGGGGACCAAAGACTTAGCATCAACCACTGGCATAGGCAGGGGGCTACGGGGGACCAAAGCCCCCCCCCCCCCAGATGTGTGGGGATGAAGCATCAACTACTGGCATAGATAGGGGGCTAGGGGGTCCAAAGCCCCCCCCCCCTTGCTTGTAAATGATAGAGAGACTTGTAATTGGGGTGTAGCACCATTTCTCTTGTTGATGTTATTGTTCCAGAGTAGGCTTTTTCCATGTTTAAAAAACCCTTATCCATACAGAGTTATATCTTTGCAGGTAATTGACAAAAACCAGCTCCGATTTATTTGATAAGTTTTGATGAGATATGAAAATAATCTTCCTTTTGTACAATGTACAATCCAAAAGTGCATCGCAAGGAATGATACAATGACAGTCAATCCAAATTGTCCCAACTGATGTATCCATGATTTATAACTTCCAGTTGGTATTCTTCAAGTTTTCTTTCTGAATAATGATTTTGACATATCATTTCCTCACTTCATTGGCTGGCCATCGCCCATGAAATTCTTTATATATTTTCCCATACATATGTAGTTCTGCTTGGAACGCAATTCAACGGATATACATGTACAAAGCTCATCAGTTCACTTTTCAAATATTCTTCAATGCATGGCTCATTTTATACTGTATCATTATCATTTCTCCCCATTTGCATGAGTCATAAATTTTCTTTGTCATGCAGCAATCTTGAGATAATGAATATTACTTCAATTTTCAGTATTATAAAAAAGGAAGCCAATTTCTCAAGTCCATTATGGCAATATCGTAAAATAATGTTTTAAGAATAGAACCATTAAGATATCCATAAATTGCGCTGTGAAATTGAATAAACTTGATTGTTTAGTTGCTTAAGAAAGCTCTGAAAAGTCATCAAAATGTGACAAAAAATAACTTCAAGCATTTTTTTTTCTTTGAAACAGTTTCATGCATATCATGAATTATATATATTGAATTCATGAAATAATGCAGAATCTATAAATTCAATTACTGTATTTCCTGATCTTTCAGCTGATTTTGATGAAATTTGTTATGTTAAGCTTACTAAAAATTTGCTCTATTTAATCAAATTATATTATTCTCAGCCTGGAGTTCTGTTTCATTTGCCTCTCTAATTTGTTAAAGTTTTTTTTTACTTTGCTGATGTAATTGAAACTAAATTCATTTAGATTGAGAATTTTCAAAAAGCAAATTGACCTCCTCTATTTGAATTTGCTTCACAAATCAATTTTTTTTATTTTCAACTGAATTTTAAACTGAATTTTGATTTATCTCAATTGTATAACCAGTATACATGCAATATTTTCTCCATGTTTTTTCTGTGAGGGCTCACTTGCCTCTGGTCAATAGGATTGAATGTTACTTTTGTGAGCCCTGGCCCATGGAAATCCATTTTATTTTGTTCTCCATTTAATTGTGTTTTTTTTTGGGGGGGATATTTGCATAGTATGATTTGTTTCATGGCATGGTAACAATATGCTTACGATAACAATATGCTTACAACTATCTTAAAATGTTAAAATCTCTGTTTGATTGTAATAATCAGTATTTCAATTCTCAACTGGTGTCACAAAGAAATGTTTCTTAGAAGTCCTATTATGATAGTTACCATTAGAAAGTAGACAAGTTAAGGGGGAAAAAATAAAACGAATATTTATTATTTTCCTCTTGAAATCCATCCACCAGGTTAAAGGAAGGCAAGTGTTAAATTTATAATCAAGAGTTAATCAGCTTCTTTCATGTTTCCTTTCGTATACTTCAGAGGCCCGATTCCAATCCATATTTGCATTTTGTGATTATTCAAACCGAGTCTAAATTGCTGCACATTTCCACAGCAAACACACTCAATCACACAGGTAATCTACCCTTTTGTCCGCTCGCTGCGCAAACTTGTCAAACGCCTCATCAAAATTCCTTGCAAAAGTTGTCGGATTCTGCTGTTTGCTTTCATCGATATTTAGAGACATTGGTGTTAAGACTCCATTGGGGCCCTAGAGAATTGATGTGGTGTCACAAATCACTTCATTTTTACAATTTCATCTCGTTTAGATAATGATGGTGAATTTTGAATGATTTGTCCATATCGCGCTTCTTTGATCTTCTCTGATGAAATAAGAAGGCACCATTACAGGGCCAAATAGAGCCTATTCACCAGAAAATGATATGAAGTAGATTTTGTAAAGAAAAACATCCCTCGACCATTCTACCAGAGAAGTGCATTCATGGTATGATTTCTCATTTGCTGTAGAAAAGCTTCATAAACTTCTTTTTTAGGAGGGTAATTAAGTATATTGGGCCATTCAAATGGAAACGCCTCAATTTGGAATGGAAGCCTCAGTTTTGATTGTCCTGATTATCTTTCTGAAATATTTACCTTAGCTCCTTATTGTCTGTTTAATTGAATTTTTGAAATAGGATCTTTGTGACAATAATCTTGTGGGGTTTTTTTGTTTTCTCTCTATGTGACATATTCACATATTTCGATTTAATTTATTTTATTTTATTTTTTATTCAAATATATTTATTCAGGATGACAAGATCAGTTAAAAACTGTTTTACATCATGGTCTTGACATTAAAAACAAATACATGTAAATCAATAATATATTATAGATGAGATAAAAATCATAGTAATATCTAAAAGATTGAGTTATAAAATGATACAATGCAATACAAGAAAATTTACAATATGTTATACAAAGAAATGAAGTAAATGTAATTAAATTTAAGTATTTTCAAACAACCAAAAATACACGATTCATGGACAAATGTATGAATTAATGGATATAGAACTATATAAAAATCGGTAAAACTCAGGATAATAAAACATATTCATAAGTTGAACACTGATATGTAATAGGAATAAAAAAAAGTGGTATAATTTACATTAAAGTATGAGAATACATAACACATGTGTTTCATGTATTTATATATGAAGGAAATTGAATTATAAGATATAAGAAAAATGATACATAATAAATTGTAACGATTAATACTTTAAATAGTAGCATCTGTGGAAATATTTTTATCAGCAGTCATGTGGCTTTTTTAGGTACAACTATTTCTCTGAAATATTTTCAGATAAAGTTTTGTGAAATTATTGAAAAATAGGATCTTTGGAAATTCTTTGGAAATATTTTGTTATAACGAATGACCTAGTTTTTTTTTTAATAGTTGATTTGTGTAGAGATGAAAGTTCACTAACCCCATGGACCATCTCTTTTAATTTGACAAATGAGGCCAATTTTCATATGTAAAGAAACAATTTAAGTGATCAAATAGGATTGGAAATGGCTTTGGTAGTTTGAATTCAAACCGCACAATGGGGATTGCAGCTGAAATCTGCTGAAAATGAAATCATAGTTTATGGGATTGGTTATGTTTATCACCCACTCACCTCATGACAATGGGAGGCTTAGGGAGGGATTAACGCTTGATATGATATTTCAAAACCTTGGTGTTTGTAGGATGTGTTCATACACAGCAAACACTCTGGTGTTAACCAATGAGGACCGCACCTGTCATTTTAAGCTGGTGTTAAATTTACAGCTATATGTGTTATTACATCACCTTTTGTTGTTACTTTGACACTTTTTGGTGTTATTTTCAATCTCTATGGTGTGATTTAACACTTCAGGGTTTGGTCCTATAGAAACACCAACTGTTGTCAGTGTTAACACCTTACTTTTTGAAGTGTACATACTTTTGATCATCAAAACATAGATCATGGTTCAGAGAAATAATGATAATAATAACGTTTTATTTACCCAGGGTAGCCACTTCAGTTAGGAAACTGCCCTACCAGCGGGCCGTGCATAACATATTTTATTATTACCCTTCTCCAATCTAAGTGCTGAGCACCTAGCAAGAAGGCAGAAGGTCCCATTTTTATAAGTCTTTGGTATGACTCGGCCGAGGATCGAACCCACGACCTCTCGTTCATGAGGCGAACGCTCTACCACTGAGCCACCATGTCCGGTTGGCTGTAGGATGTGTTCATACACAGCAAACACTCTGGTGTTAACCAGTGTGGACCACAGAAACTTGTCTATAAAGGCTGCTTTGTGTTGACAAAATTGTGGTCTTTACGAGCAGGTTGTCGTCATGGGCAGGTCATTTTGAACATGTTCAGGGCTCCGTAATACAAAGATTAGCGATCGATCGCAAAATGGACTGACCAATCAAGATCAATGTTACACGCACATTTAGTTCAAAATAATCAACAGGAACCAATCAGAAATGTTCTTTCATATTTTCTATCCATCGCTAATATTTGTGTAACGGAGTCCTGATGGGGAAACTGTTCAAGGGAAATCAACCTTGTGGTCATTGTGGACAGGTGGTCCTTCGGTAAAGGTGGTTACAAATGCAGGTTTTACTGTTCAAACAAAATTTGTGTGATGGTGTTCTCATCCAATACTTTTGCCAATCGGGATTTACATGAAATTCTAGATTTCTTTTTGTGCGGCAGTGTATTACATGCGCAGTTTTACTTCATGAATATATCATTTTTTGAAACATGCTTTCCAAACATTTCTATAAGGTGCCTTTGTGGCACATTGCTTGGTAAAAATTGGTGCATTTCATCATTAAAAAAGATTGAAATGGTAAGAGTCGTTCGAGCAAAAATAAGGTTTCAGAATGCATTTTGTACTGCATTAAAATATGTGTCCTCGAAAGTGATGAAAATTTGAACGAATTCTTTTTCAGCTAAAATTCGAATGAATGTTTTCAGCTAAACGTCGCTCAAAGTGATGATTCCTGGCCAAAAATGATACAGCCTGAACACATCCATATTCTTAATTTGTGGAATTAGATTTGCATTTATGGGGATTTGTCAGATGATTCTCTCCAATAGACAAAGATTAATACTTTCTGTCATCTAATCTGTTGTATTTATTTGCTGGATGTCATGGATGAGTTTCTGACAAAGCAGTATGGTTGAGCAACTTGTAATGAAATAACAAGCATAATCACATGCTTCTGCAAATACAATTTGTTATCATAGTTTGGTCTCTGTATTTCTTTATATTCTTTGTTTATATTTGTGCTTTGTTGTGACAACTGAGTCAGATCTTGTATGGAATTGACAATTAAATAGAAAATCCTGTGATATGTTTGTCATATTGTTTAGTTTATGACCCAGAAAAAATTATGGGAAATTTTTATTCATGGTGTGTGGGAGGAATAGGAGAATAATAGGCCCTCTGAGGAATGCCATGGCATTTGTACTCTTAATAAACCTTGTGAAATGGTCAGTGCCTTTATGTTGCAAAATGTTTTCAAAATTTGAGAACAGCTTATTAAAAGTCATATTTTAGATTTATGAAATACGTGGCAACCTACATTATTCCTGGAAAGAATTTTCTACATGGATGTGGAGACCGTTTTGCATAGTGAGAGGTTGCGACTATTGCCAATATTAAAAAATTCTAAAATTATGAGAGAAGAGGAATTTAAAGGTCAAGTCCACCCCCAAAAAATGTTGATTTGAATAAATGGAGAAAAATAAACACTAGCACAACACTGAAAATTTCATCAAAATCGGATGTAAAATAAGAAAGTTATGACATTTTAGATTTCGCTTAATTTCACAAACGAGTTGTGCACATCCTGGGTGGTATGCAAATGAGGAGAATATGACGTCATCCACTCACTATTTCTTTTGTATTTTATTACATGAAATATGAAATGTTCTAATTTTCTCATTGTCAAGTGATACAATGATCAATTCCTCCCTGAACATGTGGAATTAACATTGTTTATGGTTCAGTCAAGCTGGTCCTTATTGTCAAATCTATAAAAAATTAAATATTGTATAATTCAAACAATACAAAGCAAAAGAAATAGTGAGTGATGGACATCATCAACTGACTCACCTATAGGTTGTGCATATCACAGTTTTGTGAGAAATAAGCAACAGTTTAAAATGTAATATCTTTCTTATTTTAAATCCGATTTTAATGAAATTTTCAGCATTATTCTAGTGGGATTTTTCTCTATTTATTCAAGTCGGCATTTTCCTGGGGTGGACTTGACCTTTAATAACATTCAGCCCAACAAACCATGTCAGAAAAGGTACAGTAAAAACTCTCCTCTTCTACTCTTTCAGAATATTGCATGCAAAGAAAAACAATATTACCATCATTGAATCCATTGTGTCACATATCAAAATATTGTTTAAACTGGACCCTTATTAGTCAATTATTAATGTCCTCCAAATTTTTTGTAGGTGATTTGTGGCCATGAGGGGGGGGAGCATTTCTTTAATTGTTTTGTTCGCATAATTTTCACTCAAATTTGCTATCAGCCAATTTAATACGAGGTTGTAAGTAGCTTATAACAATTGTCAATGAAATGACTTCTTGCTCTATTCAACAAAGCGTTAGCCGAGTTGAATAGAGCGCTTCTTTCTTTCACCGAATGAGAAATCTCGCACCATTGCATAAATAAAAATATACGCTATTTGTGTTGTACAACGCCTCGGAATCTAGTGAAAAATATGAAAAAACAAGGAGTTTTTCCCTCCAGTATATGAAAAGGGAGCAAAAATATTGAAAGCGAAAAGCAAAATCCCACAAGCCCGGCCCACAAGCGCACATGTTCTTGGACAGCGTTGCGCATTCAGCCAGCGGGCTGTACGCGCATTGAAGTGTCTTTGCCTGATTCAATGAAATCGCATTGTGACGTCACCTCCTAAAGCCGTGCAATGGTACATTTTGGACGGTACATTTTGGATGGTACGTCTTGTTGCAACGGTACAAATGTGTGACATTCAGCCTCCCATTTGATCGCGTACAACAAGCTAAGTAGGCATTGTACAATTGCCAACAACAAAAAAAATAGGGGAAAATGATAAAAGGGTTTGATTATGATATCATTTTTCACTCTTGTTGCCATGCCAACTGGTAAAATAGAATCACATATTCAAAGCATTTACTATATCAAATTGACACCAATTTCCTGATCCAATAAACACACCATCCCCAATTTTTTTTATATTTTTAACTTGTACAAAATGATGTGATAAAAAAAAAGAAATCCCCATTAACTATAATAGGCCCTCTGACCAACCATGCATGAAATAGTATCATGACTGTGTTAATTAAAGGGGAATTTCACCCTGACAAAAAGTTTATTGTAAAAATAGCAGAAAAAATAATAAAAAATATTGCCAAAGGTTTGAGAAAAATTCATCAAATAATTTAAAAATTATTAGGATTTCAGTTATATGATTTGTGACGTCACATGCGACCAGCATTCCTACAGAGCGAATGGTAAAAAATCTATGAAATGTAATTTTCTCAGAAAATTGAAAATGGTTTTCACTGTAACTTTTGTATATCAATAGACAAATCATTTCACACCCGATCATGAAAAGAAAACAAAATTAAGTCATAAGGAACCATACAAAATTTGAAATTCATACATTTTATATTACATAACACATGGGGCAGCTGCTCGTTTATGACGTCACAAATCCAAAATTTTGAACTCTAATAACTTTCTCACTCTTTACCAGATTTTCCTCAAACCTTCACCAATATTTTTTACTATTTTTTCTGCTATTTTTACCACAAAGCTTTCTTCAGGGTGAACTTCCCCTTTAACAGAGAACTCTGTGGTTTATTTGCCCACTTCCTGAAGAAAATCGTTTTTATTTTTTATTAAATAACTAGACTAGACTAGATAATACATGAGGAATCATTGCCATCAGACCATCTGCCTCCAAGCCATTCAATGAAGTGTGGGGATACTAAGAAAGTTTTAGAGCACATCATTGGGACAGATTTGCAAAGAAGAGAAAAGTGGCAAACTATCATTTCCCCTTTTGATAAATTGGTGTATTTTTGAAAGAAGTGGATTAAAAAAATTATTGGATTGGTGTTTATCTCTTAAATGAAATATTGACGACACACTCAGTTAACTTAGGATAGATAAAAATGAGGTTAATGTGATAGGAAATTTATTTGCTGCAAGCTCTTTTGTTTGATTATGATATCTATTTCAGGGATAGTTGATTTAATGGGCATCATTTCAACCAGATAAGTGGGTATGAAGGGAATTATGGGAAGGGTTGTCTGTATAGTTGTGTGAAGATGTCATCTTTACTCGGCATTCGCTTCTTACTTAAAATGTTCGTTAATCCAGAAAGAAAAATATGTGACTAAGTTGTTTTCAAGCCTCTTTTAAAAACTTAGGATTTATAGATTATTTAAAAATGGATTTGTGAACTTAAGTCTTTGTGGCAAGTTCTCTGTGTGACATTCAACTGAATATACCTATAATCTTGGTGAAAATGGTTAAAATAAATTCCATGCGATTTATAGGATCTCAATATCGATAACAATGGGGAGTGAACAATGTAAATATGTGATTGACACCTTAACCCTTAAAAAATGTTGTCTCTTATACACCTTTCATAAACCCATCCTCCAATTAGCCGCCTAAGAGTAATGCGAATAATTCAATAAAAATTGCGTTCACAAACTCCGAAAATAATCTGCATTATTTTGAGTGCTCGTCCTGAAAAAGGCGGATAATCGTCATGACAACTCACAAGCCCCCTCCTATGCGGTTGTGTTGGAAAAGGGTGACCTTGTGACCGCACCATGGCAATTATCCGCATTATTTGGAAATGCTTTCATAAAGTCAAAATCTGGTCCAGAATGCCGCTATTATGCGGATAATTTCAGCATCAAAATAATGTGGATACCTCTGGTCCTCCTCTGATTTTACAACCAAATTATGCTGCTATTAGCCACATAATTGGGTTTATGAAAGGGGTATTAGTCTGAGCATGGACCTAGAGGTCCAAGGAGACGGTCTCCCATGGAAAAGTGATGTGATGACGTGACTAGGCATACAACATGCAACCAATTACATTGATGATACATTGGTCCTGAGAAGGACTGTAGTCAAGAGTAAGACCATTTAGGTTTAATTTGTCAAGTTCTCTTTGTCAGATGCCACAGTTTCTTTGAGTTCCATTGTCCAGTGAGTGACAAGTTCAAGTGTATAGTAACTCTTGTGTGAAGGATCATCACCTTGCTATTCTCCTTTGCTTTGAAATGATCTTTATCTGTTGTGATTGCGGTAATGAGAGTCAGGTTTTATTGAAAGAAAGATCAAGTTGGTATCCCACTGTGTGATGGACACTTCTGATGGTTAGAGTCAGAAAGTCTGGACATGAAGTGGTTCCCAGAAGTCCAAGTTTGCCGGATGTCGATCTTGATTCCAACCAGATCATCCCTCCTTGAGATTTATCTTGAGGTTCAAGAAATCCATTTCCATGAGCAGATGGGAGATTAGGGGATGGCATGAGAAGATATGAAAATACTAGTTTCCAGTGTTAGAAGATCTAACAATAATACAGTAAAAAAAATGCTTGAGCGAAAGTCGGTATAGAATGACCACCTTTTTCTAAAGACCGCTAGTTTGGTAGCTCTTTAAAAGTTTCTCCACAAAAGCATGTATTTTTTTATTGTCTTTAAAGACCATCTGCTAAAAAAAACTTCTATTGACTCCCATGTACAGTCTTTACATTCATGTTTAACTGTAATAACATTCTGAGTACACTTAGTACAGATGTATCAAAGCACACAGGGTCCTGACTAACTAATGAAATACATGAGATCTATTCATAGTGAAATAAAGGCAGGAAAATGAAGAAAAAATTATGTGAATTGTTTCTCTTTGAAAAATTATTAAAAAGAAACAACTCCTTGTTTTCTTCTTGCTACTTTATTGGAGACTTTTTATAAAGTTAAACTTTCCAAAAAAATTTTTAGTTGAACCAATGACTTCACTTTTGACTCCTATGAACAACATAGGAGTGATTGGCAGATCTTCCTCAAGAAAACTTTCTCCTCTAATGCCTAAATCTTCAAAGAGCTGTTTGCTAACACGACCCTCCTGCCAAAACACTGCTTCCTGCCACAAAGTTGTGAACTTGACCAACCCAGTCCTGTTCTCACTGCCATGTTTTATAAGTCGGACTGAGTTTAAATTAGAGCGCAACCTTGGATTTACATTTTGTTTGTGTGTTGGTAGGGAGGGCATGCAATACACAGCTTGGCAAATTATTCTTCCGCTTTGAAGCACTTTGACAGTGAGGGCGTGCTTTGCCTGCACACCTGAATCAAGAAATCAAGGAAAAGACATTCTGCAAATTTGCGCTTTCTTTCTTCACCCCCTGTCCGCTGCATTCTTTGGGCGTATGAACAGGAGATGAAACAGGGTAGACTTCTGCCATCAAATATTTAAAAGTTGAACTTGGTCCATTGTTACCCATGTATTTTCACACCTTAAGATATTAATACCTAACACGTATACTCTCCCAGCACCTGTGTTGTGAGTCCAGGAGGAGGATGAATGATGGTGTTTACTCATTAGGTCCTTGAACTTAGCCCAAATATTTGAAAGTTAGCCATGTAACATTGATAGGCTGTAGACAGTTCCTTGTTAAGGTTCCTGGTTTAAATCTTGGGGAAACCTTGTGCCTTGACCCCAGATAAATATTTACCGATTGAAATGAGTAGCAGCATTTGACTGCTTGTAAGGAGCTGGCAAATGCCACTTACATTCTATTTTTTTTTGCAGAGAAACAAGTTTTGAAAGTCATTTTCGATGTTGCGGGAGCAGATTCCTGTTGAATCAAGATTTTTCATCATAACCCTGCGAGTCATAATAAGAGTTCTGAAGATTGAAGAAAAGTTTGGTGAATCTTTAATTCAATCAAAATATGATTTGAAACATTAGGTTGATGAATTCCGGATGTGATAATCAAGCTTGAAAGAGAAAAATGGAATACTGTGTAGTGAGAACCTATCTTTTTTTATAATTCAGTTTTTATTGATAAATGAGGGCCTATCTTATTTGGTCTGCACATAGACTCTCTAAGAATGTTTTCTTCCTTTTTTGATGAAGAAAAAATATTTGTTTCCTGCCCCAAGTGTATCAAACAGGATCCTGCACCTGTGATCCATGTTAGGTACATTTGATTCTTATCACATTCTTCAGAAAAAAATAGAAAATTGTTAAGTTATTATTTTTTTTAGAAAAATTAAGTGCCCCATCTAATATATTCCTCATTTATTGATGCCAATTTCAATCTTTGATTTGACGAACCTACTCCTCAAATTGATCAGGCCACCTGTAATGATCAATATTTTATATTGAATAATCTTTTGGGTACATAATGTGCGATCGACCTTCAGATGCTGCAACAGATTGTGTCTTTTACATATATTGCACAATGCAGGCAGAGTAGTATGCCGATGACTCTTATCCTCATGTTGCAAGAACCAGACTTATCCTCCTTGGTGTCATTGGCAATGTCTCCTATCAGTTTCCTGACTTTCATCCTGTTACTCTTCAATTCATTTTTGATTTACATTTCTCAAGACAGCGCCTTGTTGATCAAGCTGCTGCAAACAGTGACTAATAAGTTATTTTACCATGCTGTACTGCAACTAAAGGCTTGCAGTTCTCCGGTGAACGGAGGAATTCAACACAGAAGAAGAAGAAGGTAAACTGCTGAACATGATTAGGCCTTGTCTTACAAAGAGTTTTAATTGATTCTGATCAAGCTCATATTGTGATTGATCTTACTCCATGTAGTTAACAAATAGGTAATAAGATCAATGCTATTCGAGTGTGATTTGGCTTAGATCGTGATCGATCCCAATTTGTTTGGTAACAAAACTTCAGAAATAGAATTTCAGATCAATTTGAGTTTGATTTTACTCTTATCACAACTCTTTGTAAGAAGGGTCCCTGGGATTCCTTTTAGACAATCCTCAACTGTCTACAGTTAGACTTGTTAGATAGGCTAGTCAATATGATCATCCTTTTTACTATTCTTTAATTGATTCTATTCAAGCCAGGTGTGATGGATTAACCACTCACAATGGGAGAAGGTGTGAGAAAATTGATCTCGAGACCTTCCTGGATATTACATTTCTCTCAAGTGCCTTTGAGGGAGGATTTCTTCCATGGGGAGATGGTGTGAAGATGAAATAAAGGGCCAGTTTCTTGTATTTGTTTTCAGATTTATAGTCCCACCTTTTAATCTTAATCCCATGACAGTTACATTGATTGGGCTATTGGCTAATCCCCTCTCATCCCTCCATTAATCCGTCTTGTTCTTAAGATGTGCATGGCGTGACTCTGTTGGGGAAATAGCAAGAGTTGAGGGAAAAAAAATAGAAACAAACTTTTGTGCCATGTACTCTATAGATCTGGTAATGGTTTGGGCAAAACGGTTTAAATGCAGGATGAAGATTGACAAGTCTGTTTTTTGTTAAAAGTTTTTAAAACCTTTTAATTTAATTGTTAATAAGAAGATTAGTGAATAGGATGGTCACAAGAATTTTCACTGTAACACTGTATTGGGGAAAGAAGTCTGCCATCTTTTGCACTTTGAATAGGTCACTTTTTAAGATCTTTTTGTTATTTCCTTTCACTGTAAATATCCTATTGATTTTTTTTAAAAGAACCTCCTTTTCATGCTGGATGATACATGTAATGATCAATTACATTACTTAAAATGCCTGGTATTAATGTGTGGGGTTGAAATCTGGTATTTTTCATATTAAATCGTGGGAGAGTACAACGAATGCTCAGTGGCATTCTTTGCCCAGGATAATGATCAAGGTAGAAAAATAGTTTTTATTTTTGCCAATCTTGGAGGTAAGAAATTGTCTCATGATTTTAACATTGTAGTGTACATACTATGTTCAAATCTACTGTAGATTGGCAGATGCCATGTTCAAAGTTAACAATTTTTCATTTCTTGACCCCAGTGACCTACAAAGTCTGTAGGTCCACCAGAATCATTAAACCAGTGGATGCCAGGTTGACGTATTTAAATACCCTCTTTTAAATCTGCATTTTGATTGATTGGCATACTAGATTCTACATGTAAACATGTTAAAACGCTGTTAGCATTTTAAGGACATAGTTCAATCCTGTCACAAGTTGTTTAAACTTTGAAACTATTGTTTATTTTTTTAATTGATTAAACTTTTAAACAGCTTGTTTAATAAACAATAGGCGATATAGTGACAGGCTTAAACAGCGTGCTATAAATTTTAAACAGCTTTTAGACAATATGCATATTTTTTTAATATCTGTAAATATTTGTAATATGAGATTGCTCCTTTAAACCTGTAGCTAAAAGAAATATAGCATTTTAAACCTGTCATTTTCAGCTGAAATTCTAGTTTCTTAATTTTAACCTGTTCATTATCAATTTCTAAAGAATTCACTCGTTTTGCTGCTGCTGCTGCTACTACTACTACTACTACTACTGCTGCTGCTACCACTACTACTACCACTACTTCTACTGCTACTACTACTGCTACTTCTACTACTACTTCTACTACTACTACTACTACTACTACTTATACTTCTACTACTACTATTACTTCTGCTACTACTACTACTTATGCTACTACTACTGTCAGTCATCATCATCATTATTATTATTGTATTTTTTGTTATCTTCTCCCTGCAATTTCAATCCCCATTCACACCGGTACTTTTAAAATCATCTGTCAGTGCACAGTTTGACACAAAGCTTTTCACATTGATATTTACCGTGGCCACACATTTTCTATGCCAGAGTATGAATGCACCTATTTTTATGTGTTGGTCATACAAAGAAGTTAATTAATGCCAATCAACTTCAAGGTATTTGGTATGAATTCACCTTCAGTATATACTGTGTAATGTGTTAGTCATATGAGGAAGTTAATCTAAACATACAATGGCTTCTTTCTTCCTAAGTCAAGTCATGAAAGAAAGAAATAAGTTTAAGAAGACAAAGAGTGGACCATGAGCAGAGAAACAAGAGGCCAACAAAATGTGATTTTATTTCCATAAATTTTCATGAAAGCATATGCCAGTCCATTTATAACTGACCTCATATTCGATAATCTCCTTAAAGGTCAAAAAACAGATTATAATCTTGGAATATTATTCAATTTGAGTTATTTGGTTGTCAAGGTTTTCATCAATGTGCAACTGCAACATATATTTTAGGATTATCACACCTGGTGATTATTGAAAATTTTGAATTATCTTTTTCAATCTTTGCAATGTCTCTATGGCCCGAATTCACAAAGGTGGTTTTGAAAACCCATGGTTGAATCCATGGTTTATGCAGATTTCCTGTATAAATTACGCTTAATTTAGCGCGTATTGGGCACGTGTGTAATAAATGTCCAATGCTGATGTGCGCTTTTGTCACATTGCGCCAATTTGACACCTGTTACCATGGTTAGATATGCTATTTTATTCATGAGTCCACTGTTTGAAGAGTGGACTCATGAATAAAAACAGTGGACTCATGAATAAAATAGCATTGATAAGCATGGCAACAGGCGTCAAATTCGCGATTTGTGACAAAAGCGTGCATCAGCATTGGACATTTTTTTATACACATGCCCGATAAGCGGTAAAATAAGCATAATTTATACAGGAATTCTACATAAACCATGGATTAAATCGTGGGTTTTCAAAACCACCTTTGTGAATTCGGGCCTATGAGTATTAAAGTGAATAAGTTCCAGTTTTTGTATTTTGAGCAAAAATCAATTTAAATGCATCATCTTACAGGTGTTATTAGATACATTAAAATATACAGAATTTTCCTATATTACAAATATCTTAGTTGAATTTTTGTATCCGTATGAAAAAGCACAATACGGTGGATCGTGCACATTCTGAGGGTTTTCCGATGGGTTAGACAAATAAAATCAGTACATTTTTAAGTCAATATGAAAATAATGATAAATTGTAAGCAAACAAAAATATGTTGGTAATCATTATATCGAAAACATTAGGAACAGAAATTATAAAAAATTGAAATAATCAACAAAGAACATATAGAGGTGTAGAAAAAGAAAAATCCAAAATAAAATATGAAATGGTAAACAGTTTGCATATTTGATCATGAAAAACATGAATTTTAGGAATCAATAGCAATCAACACAATTCAAAGGTAGACACAGTGAAAAGAAGGAATCAATTTATCAAATTTGAAGTAATTGCATAATACGTAAAAACTTAACTTAGCAGAATAAAAAAATAACAACAAAAAGATAACAAAAATAGAGGGGTATAAACTGAAGAAGGGTAGGGGTGCTGTATGTTGTAAAGGTGTTACCGTCATTGTCCACCAATATTGTCCATCGATGTTGCCTTTAGAACAGCACCTTTTGTCTGGGGTTACAAAAGAGACTTGACCAGACAGTGTGGGGCCCACACCTGCATGCACTAATTACCAGTCAAGGAGTGTTGTAAAACCAAATCCCTGTACAGATTTCTCCTCTTGATTTGTTAATTGTATCTTGATTATTGTTGAATTAGGGAATTGTTAGGGGGACAGCACGGGGGGGGTGCATGTGGAGTTGTCTGGCAGGTGGATGGGTGCTCCTCTGAGGTAGTTCCTGGTAATGGGGAAGGGTGGAGGTGTGGAGTGGAGTCAATAAAGGGGTAAAATGTTGTTTAGGGTAATTAGGGTGGTAATGAATTGCCTTTATATTTGGTTTGTTTGGCAAGAGTAATCAAGACGTCAGATTTGAGAATTAACCTTCATATATCATTGTACCCCAGCAAGAAAATAAGAAAGTTTACTTTTCTCCAAACTTTGCAGATTTACGGGATTAGTTTGCTACTGAAATGGCCACAGGCTTGTCTGCATTGGTGGTTTGCACATGATGCATTAAAAAAAGTTGATCAACATGCATTTTCTTTATGAAATTATTATGTATCTGAAAATAAAACATACTTGCATGTTTACCATGAGTTGAATCCAGGAAAATATTTTGTTCTACATGTCTGATGCTACTGATATCATTACTGATCACACAATATCTCAGAATACATTATGTTTTGTACAGGATGACTTGACCTTGACAGTGACTAGATACATGTGGACACTAGCACTTAATTTGACACCCCCCCCCCTTCACTTTGCAAAACAAAAAATGAGCTGTCAGAAATTGCAACAAATCCCTAGAAATGGCTTTTAAATTCAAGTTTATTACTAACAGAATTAGGGAAATAAAATATGTACAGATTTTCTGCCCCCTTTTTTTTTTAGATTTGAAGCCAAATGTTTTTCCCCTTTTTTTTTACAGTACCGTCAGGCTGTTTCAAGCATCTTTCTTACAATTATTTTATCCACAATACATTAGAAAATTATATTTGCACTGACAGAGACAAGGTTTAATATTACAACTGGTTATGTCGCACCATCTTGAATCAACGTTTGCATGGTTTGACATCACTTCTGCAAAATGTGATTCGGTCTACTCTGTGTGGCCGGTTCAGATCTTCAGGTGCAGTTCTTTACTAGTATCTGTCAATCTCAACTGTCAGACCAAGCCCTCTTCATCCCTTTAATGAGATCACTTAACCAGTTTAAGGTTAAGACTCTTATATTGACTTACAATAGCATCTCAGACAGTTAGATTTAATTGCGTTTAATCCACTATTCAGTCCTCTTTCTAGTCCCGTTTAATTTCTTGACAGGAACAATTGACATGTCTCCCCAGGATCCAGACATTCTAATATGCAAGTTAGAGGCATTGGTTGACATTGATGAAGAAAATCTGATCCATCAGGTTGAAGCTGTCACCTGTGACTGTAATATGTTGTTAGAAAAAAAAATGCCCTGAACAAATTGAACCTGAAAATCTTTCAGTGAAAATATATTAGATATTCCACAAGATACATTTTTTTTGTTAATTATTGTCCCCAGCAGAGAAATTAAATGTTTAGCTGTTTAAGTCAAAGATATCTTGCAAATGTCAGCAGGAAATAGGGGTCGTGTGGTCCAGTGGTTAGAGCATTGGCCTCATAATCGCAAGGTTGTGAGTTCGAATCCCAACACTGCCACTGTCTCCACTTTGATAAAAAGGCCCGAGAGTGATATCTGTCGTCTATAACTCAGCCACTATGACTGATTAACCTAGACGTAAAATGTTTCATAGGTAATTGGTTATATACCATCTTGGCATTTACCAGCAAAATGCTGTCCTGCCGAGTTCCTACAGGAGTTACCACAAATAGAATAGAATAGAATTCACTTATTTCCCCCGGATGATTGTTTAGAGGTAAATGCCAGTTTTGGTAACAATCAGAATCCAATTAAATGACCACCAAAGTGTCTGTTTGTACAAATAAAACATATGTGCCAAAGGATTCTGGAAGAAATTTTTTATTACTGAGAAATCAGCAAATAAGCACAGGATTCGGGTCAAGCGTCTGGCCCGACATGCAAAGCAATTATTATAAACTGTCCCACGAGCACGTATTTGTGTTGGTGATCTTCAGTGTGAACATTTTTCAGCGTAAATTTCAAGACTTGACTAAGTTCAGTTTATGTAACTGTACCAGATCTAGATCCTCGATGATATACTGACAATTAAGCCTTACAGACTTTCTCATGAAATCAATGTATACTGCAACTACTGGTATTTCTCTTTAAAATCTGTTATACCTTAAATCAATTTGGAGACTTTAAAAAAAAAACTTCTACCATTTACATAATATTTAATGATAATTCAGGGGGACAAAGATTTAGATAAGTATATGAGATGAGGAGAAGTATTTATAAATAAATGAGATTGAGAGAGACGCAAAGAGAGAGAAAGGTAGGTAGAGAGGGAAAAGAATGAGAGAGGGGGCAATACCCTTTCCCCCACGCTGCCCACACTGAAGAAAAATTATACAAACAGTGATGCTACATTGACTTCTAAATGAATCATGACTTAACCACAATTGAGATGTTTTATGTGTTTTATTAGGACACAGGAAAATTAAAAGCATTTGTGTTGTCACAGATAAGCACAAAATCCATTTGTAAAAAAGAAAGGATGTTGGGGACTTGGCGTATAAATTCAATACTACGAGCACTAATCTGGACAAAAAATAATTCAAGACATTTTTGTGTGTAGTACTTGGTATGTATTTCTTTCGTTTAAAGTTATTCATTTTTGTAGTTATATAGTTAATTAAGAGGAATTAAATCATGCTTTAAAAATGCTGATCCCAGAACATTTGTGAGATGAAAAATAATTGCACTTACATCCAACTTATTCACAAGTTTTGCCTCTTCAGCAGAAAATCTTTCGTATTAAAATTCAATTTCTCAACAATCGTCATCATTGGTTAGGAAATGGTAAATGGTGGTGATTTTTTACCTGATTGCTAAGAAAGCATGAATGCTTGTAAGCAGGCAGTCAGAGGACTGACAGATTTAGGTCCTCTCTGAGGGACCTGGTAATGAAGATCAATGCCTTTCCAAAGGACAGTAGTGCACCAAAAGGGAATCAGAACCCGGGTAAGTAGATTTGTACTTGAATGTCCACCTTCCTTGGATCTTAAAAGATTTCAAAGTGATGGTTTCAAAACAGGATTGGTTTCATGAAGTTCAAACTAAGTTTAAAGAAATCTAAAAGTCTTCCTGAAAAGGCTTTCACATTGGAAGCAAATTCACTTCAATATAACCAGAGAGGAATGTCTGCATAGTCAAAGAACAAAATCCACCTTAGGTGCTGTTGAAAAATCATTTCAGATACATCAAACTTTAAGTTTAGTTTTTTTTCTTCAGTTTTTGTCATCATAGAGAAAAGATGGAGAGAGACAGAAAAAAAAGAAATCTTTCAATGTCAGATCTTGTTTGCGGCCATTGTTGAACAAAGACCCCTACAATGTACAAATCACAAATTAAAGTTTGCTTTTCCATCAGTGCGTTTCTTACTTTGGGTTTGATGTGGACTCAGAGACCACAAGCCACCAAACCCCTCACTAATCTTGGCTCTATACCCCCCACAAAAACATCATCAGTCCCCACTCAATAAAGCATTCCAATCTTTTTTTCATGTTTTTCAGTCATAGTATCAAATAAAATGATATAAAAAGGGTCCGAAAATAAGTTCCTGAATATGTGGTTTCTGGGACTGATAGATGCGTGGTGTTTAGATACTCTTTTTCTCACTTTGTGAAGCCTGCAAATCTTTTGTAAAGTTGGAAAGCGTTAAGTGTTTTTGATTAATGAAATCCTTTGAGCGGGGATGTTTTTGGTGCAAGCCGCAGCACGTGGAAGCTGATTAGTGCGACAATACGCCTAATTGTTGGCGTTTCTTTAGGAATAGAAGAGTAAGCGTGGGCTGGAGAGGGGTTACAATGACCCCTTGCCTATTAGAGGAATCCATAGATGAAAAGCAAGGCTTTCTGCAATTTGGGATGGATGTTGAATGTATAGAAATATGACAAAGAAACATTAAAAATGATTGAATACATATTCTAATTCATTCATGTTTCTTTAGATGTTTTTGAGAATAGGGGGATGCTTTGGGGTCTCATATATGAAAAACTCAATATAACCAGGACTCAATTCTAGAAACTGTGGAAAAGACAGTAAGAACTTCTCTGCCAACTAAGGAGTTTTCCCCATCTTCCAAACCTGTTTCACAAAGTAAAAGAGTTACAACTGCTGTGGCCTCTTTGCAAGTTGTAGTCTATCCAGTATGTGACTTGTGATGGTGCTGCATTACTATTTTTTTTAATATGACGGGTCAGAATTATGACCATTCAGCAAGGCTGTCATCCTTGATCTTGGCAGAGAGGGCTCTGTGAAACAGTTTGCGGACAACAATCTCCAATTGAGTAGAGAAACTTTTGATGGTGTCATGGGGTCTAAGGAGCTTTATTCCCAATATTAATATTGCCTAATATTTCCTTCAGATGGCACTGGTTTGATATTACCAATGTAAGTGTCACTTTAAGTTTGTATGCATACTCAGAATCTTGCCAGGGTTATCTTTTTCAAACGGACCATTGTTCTTTCTCTAAAGGTTACTGACTCCAAGCAAGGGACCAGCATGCAATGTTTGCATTCTATATGGGGAGACCAAACCCTTATATTTATGAATAAAATACAAACCGCACACAGAAACTCAATTACCTCCTTACAATTTGTAAACTGAAGCAATTTGTTACTCATTTATGCTAGGCCTTGTTCAGGAATCTGGCTTATTTTGTTTCATTAGCTCGGTAACAATCCCTCAACTGTACCTATGTTTCTCTTTTATTTGAGATCTTAACAGATATCATTCATGTTCGTGAATACTACAAAAGTTACGCACCTGTGGCTATGCTCGGCCGAGGCATCAATTATTCCAGTTTGGAACGAGTCTAATCAATTCTGACATTTATTGCGATAACCATCTCTATTCTTTCATTTGATCCAAGCAAGATCTTGGAGTGCAAAGATTTTAATTGTCATGGCGATGATAGTAATTGATTACTAGCAAGGGGTGTTGAAATGACCAAGCAAGATCTACTTTACACTGCAAATACACCTGTTGCTTCAGTTCAGTGTCGAAATCCGTGTGTTAATTCAATATTCACTTGGTGTTTTTTTCTCTTTGTTTGTTTACATGAGCATTTTGAAACAGCTTCAACTTCTACTTTACAACATTGCTAAAAACACAGGTACCTCCCCCCCAAAAAAAAAAACTTTGAATAAACTTAAGGTGATTTCAAACCACCTCGATCATAAGAATCCCTGTTAAATTACGAGTACTTTTTTAGGCTAAAAAATACCCATGAATTCAAAATCACTAGCCCAGCAGCCACCCACGACGCCCGCACCCAACAACACGCTGGGCTAAAAGTTCCTGTAAATTGCTTTCACATTGCCAAAATACCAGCGACCTTGGAAAGTTCTCGTAATTTCGCCAATTACCGACTATTTAGTGGGTATTTTCTTTCGGGGAAATTATGCTTAGTTTGCTTTCACATTACCAAAATACCTGGTATTTTCTGTTTGGGGTAAATTACCCGATCAGAGAATACCTAGAACTTACGAACTTCGAGGCGGTCTGACACCACCTTTAGAAACGTTTTTAGAGATTCAGCCATTTCAGAAGTGCTTCTGTTTCTAATGTCTTAAATAGCAAGTAGGTGCCATTTGGAGATGATGGAATTTCAAAGCTGATGATTCCTAGGTGTTAATTTGATAGCTGAGTAGTGTCAAGTCATAAAATCCAATTAACAAAGTGTTAACGAGGCAATCACTATTAAACCTTGTATGTCAAAGTATTGAGTAATAAGACAGCAAGCTCTTTTAATGTGCTTTGTCCTATTATCTTTTCATTTTTAACTGAAAACTTCTAAGATAAACAACTTTAAAGGTCAAGTCCGCCAATGTCCAGGCCCTTCTAAGAAATGTGGTACAATCATTATCAAACAAGCATAAGAAGCAACTTTTCATCATCCCCCCACCATTCCCTTTAACACTATTGGCCTTTCAATTCTATACTATGAGTGCCTGAATGGATTTTTTTTTTAATTGGTTCAGTATTTTCAGGATGAACTTCATCTTTTAAAGGGGAAGGTCACCCTGACAAAATAAAATATCCTTGAAATAGTGAAAAATAATTTTGAAAAATATTGTGAATGTTTGAAGAAAATCCATCTGTGATTAAAAATCATTAGATAGAATTTCAATTTTTCGATTTGTGAAGTCAAATGAGAGAATCTTCATTTCTAAACAAAAATCAAAATGGTTTTTATTGTACCAACAGACTAATTATTTCACACCCGCTCCTGAAATTTTTCTAGTCATTATGAAGAAAATTGAAATTTAAGTAGCTAATATTACATATGGGGCAGCTGCTCATATATGACATCACAAATTAAAAACTTCAAATTCTAATAACTTTAATGATTATAATAATTGGCATTTATATAGCGCTTTATCAATCTACGACTGTTCAAAGCGCTTCCCAATTATTATTACCCGGTCACTGGATTCATAGCATTCCAAGCAGCCTGTTAGGCGCAAACTTGCTAAACCAACCACAATGATGGTTGTTTCCTACCGGTACCCAATTAGCACCTGGGTGAGAGTGGCAAAGTGTGGATTGATGCCTTGCCAAAGGGAGCTAGGCCATGGTGGGATTCGAACACACAACCCTCTGATTACAAGGCGAGAGTCGGAACCACTACACCACGGCACTTCCACTTAATTTTTTAATGGAATTTCTTCATACATTCAATTTTTTTAATTTCTCCTGGTATTGTTACAACAAACTTTTCACAAGAGGGAACTCCCCTTTGGCCTACTGGTGTAGGGATTTTTTGGAATAAGTTGAATTTAATGAGAATAAGGTGAGGTTATATAATGACAATGAAGAGGTTAAAAGAGAACATCGTAAAGTCATTAGATAAATAATGTTAATCTCACACCTGCATCAATGGGGAACCTTGTTAGATTTCGATTAAACGCTATTTGTTTGTCTCTTTGATAGCATTTACTTTAGATAGGAGACGTAATAGCCAGGTAGGTGTTATGGTGACCTGCTGACTTTAATCACCTTTTATGACCTTCCTTAGGTGTTAAATGATGTCATTGTTTTATCGTCAAGAGGAATTGGTACTTGACAAAATTTCCCCAAGATTTTCTCTATTATAATGCTACAGGCACACCTATGAAACCGATTCAAATTCAAACAGCAACATATGAATCATGATTGAAAATGCATTACAAAACGCAAAAAATGATAAACAAAGGGTGTGTTCAATGTTCACCATTCCCAGTTGTAAAAGTAAACGTCTTTCAGATCGGGATTGGGAGGAAAATTTAAACTTCGAAAAAGATACGTTTGGAATGCAATCAGCTCTGATTTTACCACCTTCAGCATTGCGAATGCAGCATTGAACATGATCGAGTTTTGAAACGTCTTTGAATTTGCTCTCGCAGTGGAAGCCTACAAGCAAGCCTTTCTTATGATGCAATAAATTTAAAGATGATTGACATATAAACAGCTTTATATTTTGATGCTGAACGGCGCACTGCTGATCGTGTCTGTGTTCGGCATTTTGTTGTAGCATTTTGAGTCATGATTCATGTTGCTGTGTGAATTTAAAAGTCATCATTGAGCACACCATGAATTACACTGTGAATCTTCTGCCATACAGGCCCATGTGCTTTTAGGTAGTCCTAATGGTGATACACAGCAAAAACTGTGGTGTTAAGCGGTGTACATAGAGGACCACACCGATTATTTTACACTGGTGTTAAATTGGTGGTGTTAGTTTTACACCTATAGGTGTTATTACAACACCTTTTGTTGTTACATGTACACTCTTTAGTGTTATGTTTAATCTCTAGGGTGTAATTTTACCACCTCAGGGTGTGGTCCTCTATTAACACCAATTGGTGTCAGTTTTAACACCGCAGTTTTTACAGTGTACATCTTCATTAATCAAATTAATTAAGCTAATTAAATTAATTAATTTTGATTTATGTTGCAAAATGAAAATGTTTGTCAGCATAGTGCTGCGCAATTTGTTTTTCCGAAATATTGTGGCATGTTGATTGGTGTAGAGGTGTTGTGGCTCAGTGGATAACTCTGGACTTTGAACCACAATTTACAGGTTCAAATCCCACCTCGGCACTTCTGTTCATAGGCAAGGCATTTATCTACATTTGCCACTCTCCACCCAGGGAACTTATGTAGTAGTGTAGGTCTTGATATTGTGATTATCAAAGGGGGTCTGGCATATTAGCTTTAAACTTGTAGGTTTCAGGGCCCATATTCCATAAAAAAGATAAGCATGCTTAAAGCTTGTGTATAGTTTTGGTAAATCCACCAAAATGCACCTATCACTATTCCAATTTATTGCTAGCTAATATGAATGGATATGCCCTATAACAGTTATGATGTGGAGGATATGAAATGAAAATGTGTTTTACAGGATAAATTTTGCGATTTTACATGGAAATTTAACTTGATTGGGTCACCCGATCAAATTAAAATATCTGTGTGTTTTTGTCTTTCAATTAAATCCTATTCCAAATCATGGAATGGGCTGAAACTTTCAAGATATGTTCTTTGTAACTTTTGGATATCTAATCACTAAATTTATAAGATAAGTGCTTGAATGCCCATTTTTTTTTTATTTAAAACAAGCATCGCCGAGAGAGGGCGCTATATATCCAAGATTTGAATATTTGAAATTTTCTCAGAGAAGTGCAGTTGGAAAAATATCTAACGGTCTCTACGCTTCTGTAAGACTGTCATATTAGATGATATTCGATTATCAATCACATTATTTACCCTTTACCAAAGCTATACACAGGCTTTAACTAAAAAAATCTAAGCATTTTGTCTTATTTTCTGTCTAAGACAAAATTCTTAGCCAAAACTTGTATTCCATAAAGAATTGGCTATGAATTTTGTCTTAGAATTTGGCTAAGAGTTTTTGCGGGGTTAAGACAGATATAGGATGAATGGCTAAGTGACTTTTCTTAAAACTGCAGAGTCTGAATTCCAGAAATACAACATGGCAAAGAATTTTGCCCTAACTTTTGAAAGACAGTTGTGACTCATTGTGAGTTGTCTTAAAGTTATTGTTAACTTTGTGAGCAGCAGATTAAAAAAATTCTCAAACCAAGATGAAACATGTCTACAAGTGCATGTATTAGAACTAATAAACCCGGAAAACAACCATTATCGAGAATGAAAAGCCAAAACTACGAGGCAAACCCCGATTTTGTAAATAGGTGTCTTATAGATGCCTAAATAGTATACATAAGTGTATGGGATGATATTAAGAAGGTGTTTCCGGTCACTTTATATTTCAATTTTTGAAGCACTAAATAATTATTTTCTAACGCAATTTTTTTTCTGGGCTTCATTTTTGTAACATATCACAGACACAGTTGACAAGTTTGACCTTCTAGCTCAGATTTTTTAAAAGTCAAACCAATGTTAACCAATCATTTTAATTGTTTTAGTTTCAAGTTAATCTCAGCCCATGCCTTTCTTTATCCTGAAACGTGATACGTAAATTAAGCTTCGATCTCAAGATCTCTTCCCTCTCTCAATAATTTTCTCTTCAGTGAAATTGGCCTTGATAATGCGATTTTTGCTTTAACACATTTAACGCATAGACTTTTACTGCTAAAAGTAAGGCATGAAAATAGCATTAGTCGATAGGTATTCAATGTTCAACATATTTGCTCCACTTGAGAAACTTTTCAGATAAGTCGAGAGAGAATCTTTTTCAATAGCCTGTCAGTCAGCAAACTGCCAAGAGACCCACATACTAAAAAGCGTGTGGTGAAACCCACTGGCCCGGAGGTGTAGATTTTCCACATGGAAGACGAGAAATCCCTGTCATTAACGCGCCAATCCCTGTTTTCGCAAATGATTTTCTTTCAAAAACATCTCCGATTTCTTCCCCCTACACCTCCCGGCAAAACACTCAATTATCTCTTGTATGTGAGCAATTTATGAAACAGGTGAAAGAAAAAAAAGAGAGAGATGTACTTTTTGCTCAAAGCCAAATCACTTCTTAAAACTGTGTTCTGCTCTACTGCAAACAGACGTTCTGAACTGGTGTCTGTCATATGCCTAATCCCCCCTCCATCTTCTCTTAATCTTTCTATTTATAGCCTGTTGTGTGTATAGGCATGTGTTCCTTCATTTTGAGGATTTTATTTCAACTGTCTGAAAGTATTGAAATTATTCATGTAAGCAAAAAGTGTGAGTTTGTTGTAAAGAAAGCTATCCATCCCCAACTTTTTTAAATGCATTTTCGACTTTTTTTAAACAGTCTATTACTCCCTAAAATATTTATAATAGCTCACATTATGTTTTATAGGGCACTTTCAAATAGCAGTGAATATGAACTGAAGTGGCAACCTCGGATGAATACTTATATTATATTGGGTGGCTCAGAATGGAATACCAGAAATATTCCAAGAGTTTGGGCAAATATTCCATGAATCGAAGATGAGTGGAATATTTGCCCTAATGAGTGGAATATTTCTAGTATTCCATCAAATAAGCCATCTAATATAATCATTATTATCTTTCCACCCCCTTACCCCCCCCCCCCAAAAAAAAAAAGAAGAGGGAGAAATTTGGTTGAACAATTAATATCATTAATCACATTATGGCATCATAAGAATCAATTTTGTTACTGTCATGTGACTTACGTGTAGTTCACTATGATGACATTGAGTTTCATTGTGCTCTATATTGCGCATCGCATTGCTTTCGTTGTGATACGAGTTGCATATTCCATGTATTCAAGCATGCGCACTATAGTGTTGCATACGATCTCATATTCGATGGCAAATTTTGTACAGGAGCCTATGGATATTCGTCAAATTTTGGTCCTCTTTAGGGATACGCTCTGATGCTCCAAGGGCAATTGATGCAGAATGAAATACATGTTTTTAATGCATCGCTAAAACGCTCTATATAGATGATAATCTTTGATATTATTATGAATATTATTTTTCACTCTTAGAAAATGATACCACATTGCCACAAAATAAAAAGGGCACATATTCAAGAGGCTATAAATGAATCATTGGAAGAATTTAATGGGGTTTTTTCTGTATTTTTCAATAAAAGAGTAAATCTTTTTAAGATTGTAGGAAGATTTTGCAGTGAGTTTGCCCTGCAGTGAGATAGAGTATATTTAAGTCAGTAGATAATTCAAACAACCCTCTATTCCTTGGTTCTTTTGTTAGAAAACATCTTCATTTGTTTATATATAAGATTCTGATAAGTAGGCTTGCACTAATGCTGGCTAAAATCACCTTGATAATGGGCGGTTTTTAATCCATCTTCTTTTCATAAGAAGTACAATGGGATGGTTAGAAGGTTTCTAACAAGTGGTATTAAACATTTGAATAGTGACTAAATCTAAGATCTTGAATTACTTCTATATTTTGACTAGCCCAAGGCATGCCCATAGAGTTGGATGAGTTTTAACTCAAGTTTTGTGCTTGTTAACAAGATGAGGTTTTTAAATATTTTACGATTGAAGGAGTAGTTGGCTTTGCTTGGAAAGTGAAGTGGCTTCTTCTTGTGTTCCCTTTATCTGATAGTCTAATAAATGAGAGACTAATGACAAGATAAGACTATTCTTACTATAGATATATTCTTCTTTTGATGTAGTATAGTTTGGATGGTGGTTACCTTGGAGACCAGAATAATGATTAGTGCACCATGTGATGAAGGGAGCAATAAATGAGGATGATGATAATGAGATCAATAGATGATAATGTTTATGATGTTGTTGAAGATGATGATGATGATGGTGGTGGTGGTGATAGTAATGATGATGATAATGAGATCAGTAGATGATGGGGATCATTGTTATGATGTTGTTGTTGATGATGATGATGGTGGTTATGATGATGATAATGATGATGATGATGGTGGTGGTGGTGGTGGTGGTGATGGCAATGATGATGATGACATCAATAGATGATGGGGATAATGGTTATGATGTTGTTGATGACGATGTTGATGATAATGTTAATGATGTTGATGATGATGATGGTGATGATGATGATGATAATGATGATGATAATGATGATGATGATGATGATGATGGAGATGATGAGCATGGTGATGATGAGGGAGAGGAGCGCTAGTATTCATTGATGTTGGTGGTGGTTGTGGGTATGGTGATAATATTGCTGTTGCTGTTGTCCATTGTGTTGATGAGAAAGTGAATGTGATTGTGGATGAGATCCACTGTGGCACCGGTAGTGACAATCTCTGTTGGGGAGTTACAAACTTATCTGAAATCATTCCATTGTTATGTTGAATCAAGATAATTTACCTAATGACATTTTATCTTTCTCTTTCTCTCCCCCCCCCCTCCCCCTCCACTGCATATTACCTATTCATCATGGTGTTTCCGATATCTCTAACAGGTAAGTAACTGATGATTCCTTTTCCGCCTTTACGCTATACAAGAATAATCATTCCATTCAATAGTGAATGTGATTGTGGATGAGATCCACTGTGGCACCGGTAGTGACAATCTCTGTTGGGGAGTTACAAACTTATCTGAAATCATTCCATTGTTATGTTGAATCAAGATAATTTACCTAATGACATTTTATCTTTCTCTTTCTCTCCCCCTCCCCCTCCACTGCATATTACCTATTCATCATGGTGTTACCTATATCTCTAACAGGTAAGTAACTGATGATTCATTTTTAGCTTTTACGCTATACAAGAATAATCATTCCATTCAATAGTAACCCCAGATAATGTGGAATCCCACAAAATATATACTTCAACTTCTTAATCATCTGAAATATCGACTATATCCAAACTTTTTAAATAAAAATCTGACATCCTTTAGTCGTTATTTTCCTTCATCTTTGATCAGGAGACAGACATTCTGGTTTGGGGAGCTATATGAATATCCCAGGGAGGGTACATTTATGAGCCAAACTTTTAACTCCACTTTCTCCCCAACAATGGATCAATGATATATACAGAAGTTGTTTGCTCCCAACAAATACTCTCCATCTAATGCACGCTATTCTTGCTTTTTCCATTCAATGCAGTCTGTTAAAAGACTGGAGTTGATTTCTAGTATTTGACATTCTTACCACACAAGCCTTCAGAATGATGCAAGATATGTTGTGGATTAGTTCCTCTTGTCACCAGGAGGCCCCAGTCACAACGATGAAACTGACTCCATACTGATCAAATCTATTATGCTATTTCCAATGGCATACCCTTGGTCGGTAGAGAGTCAGTATCGTTGACATGGCTGTATCTTTGATATGCAGATGCCACGCGAAGAATGCATCATGTTATTTGTGGATGTTCTTAGGAAACAATCGTGAAAGGATAAAGGAGGGGGGTTCTTGTGGAGCTGAATGCAAGGTTGATGGATAGAAGTGATTTTCCACCCAATTAATTCCATTATTTATGTGACTAAGGAGAGTTTAAGCGGCAAACAAGCGTCTTATGACTTCCCCTCCCTCTGTCTCGACATGTAGTCCCTCTCGTGGCATACGTTGCGAGAATGGTCTGAAGGCCTTAACGATGTCAGGATGTGTCAAATAATTTGAATTCAACTTTTAATAGAATTAACTCCTTGAATAAGATCAGTTTCAATTCTTCTAATCTTGATTTTGATTCATGTTGTATTCCATCTCTTTCCTCATCCATCCAGTTTTCTTCTTTTTCCAGTTCTTTTATAAAGCCCACTTGCCTAGCAAGCATGCATAATAGCAGCATCGTGACAAGATTTTGAGTTTATGAACACATTTCCAAATAATGTGGATAATTGCCATGGTGCGGTCACAAGGTCACCCTTTTCCAACGCAACCACATCGGAGGGGGCGTGTCCAGTTGTCATGACGATTATCCGCCTTTTTCAGGACTGGCGCTCGTAAAAATAATGCGGCTTATTTTTGGAGTTTGTGATGTGAACGCAATTTTTATTGTATTATCCGCATTACTCTTAGGCGGCTAATTGGAGGATGGGTTTATGAAAAGGGTATTAAATTCTATCGATTTCAAGAAGTTGTATTTTTGAAAATCTGTATCCACCCTACACTTCATAAACTCTGGTGTTGATTTAACATCATTCCGGAATCTATATCTCTGCACACCAGAGAAGTATTGAAATAACACCAGTTTGGAATAAAACTGATGCTGTTTTAATACTAATTGGTGTTGTATAAACACAAATCTGGTGTTATACCAAAACCAAACTGGTGTTGTTTAACACTTTATTGGTGTGGACATATATAGATTCCGGGCCGGTGTTAAATCAACACCGGAGTTTTTGCAGTGTATGGCCACACCGTTTTGGGGTATGTTCTCAAAGCATGAGGAATGTAGGCTGAGTAGCAGTCCAGGCACACGGTTTCAAAATCACCAGCTCATGTAACCAGTACCCGAAGAGCCCTATGCTTCCCACCCCAAACATACTCTTTGAGATATGATTGAAGTTCTCATAAGTTTAAAAAGGGTAAATTATTTGTGGTATTTACAGCAATATTAGGAGTAATTTGCTTTCTTGTCAGCGAAATAGCTGGTATTTCATTATGTGAGTCGAATTCCTGATTAGAAAATACCAGGTAATTTCTGCGATCAAGAGTTTTATGACAGCTCGTATTGAAACAACATAGTACAATGCAATCAGATACCCTTTGTATTGTAAATGTACATGCAGATGTAAGGCTCAGTTGGAAAGTATAGCATAGATACAATTTTATAACAAGGGGTTCATGTTTTCAAAAGCTCCCAGTGTTAATATGCGTTTGCTGGAATAATTTAAAATTTCTTTTAATTCCTACATCCATTCCCTCTTCCATCCATCATCTCCTTTCTTGTTTTCTTACATCTTGAAAGTTAAGACTTTTCAGGTAGCTTGCTCAATATTGACACTCCTCTCCATAGCACTTAGAATACCACTAACTACTTCTCAAAGCTCTTAGACACAAGATTGCAGTCTTTGTCTAGTTCAGCGAGTTTATCCAGAATCGCCCCCTTCTGTCAAGTGCTAGTTGACCCCCCAAGGGAGGGGTGGATGCGTTCTAAAGGTTTTAATTGAGACGTTAGGTTGGAGTATTGACAGCGATGACAGAAGAGACACTAGAACATCACTTCTAATTGACAGCGGAAGTGTAAGCTCACTCCCCCATCTTCCGTCAAACACAACAACCTTCAAATTGAACATTATTTTTGAGGGAAAAGAAAGTAGAAACAGTATCAGTTATTTCA
This sequence comes from Lytechinus variegatus, assembly GCF_018143015.1. Taxonomy (NCBI): domain Eukaryota; kingdom Metazoa; phylum Echinodermata; class Echinoidea; order Temnopleuroida; family Toxopneustidae; genus Lytechinus; species Lytechinus variegatus. Next base: position 29,479,855 of record NC_054753.1, on the reverse strand, counting down.
AGAGAAAGTCCTTTAAATCAAGGTCAATTGTCACCATATTATCATTCATCTAGAACTGGTACATTAATGTAAACGTATCTTTGTGAAATCATAAATCCCTAGCTCAAACCCTATTATTCTGATGATCACTAACACAGAAATGCATATATGGGATGGTGTATTAATTGCTTGAAAAAATACCTGACATTTGATGGAATGCTGTGCTTATTTTACTCATTTCTCAGAAATTATGAATTTTCTTCCAGAGCTATTTGGCACATATTTTGGGGGTGGGAATTTTATTGGATTCTGTTCTAACCCATTTTGAGGTTGTCACCGCAACTGATATTTATCTTTAATCTCACGATTGATATCAGTCATAGGTTTAGGGGGAAACCATGTAATCCAGCATGAGAAACAAATTATCAAAATATCACTATTTTACAGGTATCAGCACCAAAGTCATTATAAGGTTTGTTTTCTTTATAACTTGCCAAATACCCATTTCTGCCAGAATCATTTAGTACACATTGCTATTAGAAAAACATGCATTACTTTGTTGTAATCTGTTTTTTTTATTTGTTGCTTCAACCAAAACTTATGTTTAAATTGGAAGACCATCAATTGACTTAAATGTAAGCAGAACTACAACTGAAATGCATTAATGAAGGTTTGGTGAAAATCTGACAGATTTTCGCCAAAAAAATGATAACAGAGTTAGGACTTTTTTTAAATTTATCTTGAGTGACGTCACCAACGACAGTTGGCCCATATGTCATGTGAAATGAATATCATACAATTAATTTTCTCAAAAAATGGAAATTAAATTTATATGTGCATTTATTGCAACTTAGATGAACTTTTTTTAAATCTAGTCATTTCTGCAGGATTAGTCTTTATCTCACATTTTAAGTGTTGGACCGTTTATTTACAAATGGTCTAATGCCAATTCGTCCAATTACCGTTTGTCTTTTATAGTAATAATCAGTTGGTTCAATCGGCATTTGGTCTAATTTGACTAAGTGTAAATTGTTGTCAGTGGACAATTTGGCAGTAGACCAATTTGCAATTTACTGTGAGGGACTAGCCATTTTGATATTGGTCTTTCCTATAAAATTTTCTGTTTGCCTGAATGCACCTTCATGCTACTTTAATTGGTGGCTTTTGGTCATTTTTTGTCAGCTTGTTCCTGTTGTTCTCATGGTTTTTGTGGCTACCAATTACTCTCAATTAAACTCTCATTCTGATCTGTCCCCATTGTCTCACCCGAATAAGATATAAAGAGAAATACTGGAGGAAGAATAGAGCCACTCCAGCCCACTGTTTGGCAAGCATCAATACTGTTCTAAAAGATTTCTTTTAGTTGAGCAAACAGCGATCTGAGTTTGGATTTGAGATCTCTTTGATTCAACCTCCCCTCCTCATTTCTTTTAATCTGCAGGGGCGGATCCAGGATTTTGAAATAGGGGGGGGGCGCCAGCGGCGAGGGAGCGAAGCTTTAGAACTTTTCACCGGCGAAGTTCGCCGTTGAAAAGGCCAGTATGAAAGCAAACCGGTGAACTTCTCCTCGTTTAATGACGTCAGAGGTCAATTTTTTTCTCTCCCAAAGTCCCCTGTACCGAGATTCCGCGTGCGATAAGTTGCAAGCTCAGCTGAATGCTATGGCCAAGTAGATACCCTCGAACATAATTTTTTTTACTAACAATATTTATTTAAAAGCACTTTTTACATGTATAAAATGCGCTAAAATATAAAAACAAGGTGATATTGTTTGTTTTTCTCGTAATACTTCCAAAATATGTTGTAATTAATTTTTTTGATACCTTTTTGTAAAAGGTAAGAAGTAATGTTTACAATTTTCTTTCGTTTTGTTCTGCAAACGCCCGTTGACTTTCGCCGGGGAAGACATGTCAGTGCGAAAGGGTACATTTTTTTCTTCGCCGGTGAAGTGAGGAATGCGAGGCGGAGAACTTCGCCGGCGAAGTTCACCGGTGAAAAATGAAGAGGGCAGTATGAAAGGGGTATAAGAGTAAAGTAACTGAACCACTACACCATGACACCTCCACCTTCATTACCACTTTATATATTCTTATATTTCTTTTTTTTCTTTTTGTTTAAAAGAAGCAATGCCTAGTTTTTGGATTGCATTATATCATTTCTCCATGTAGGAGCACAAAAGATAAAAACAACCACTATCCCCTCTGCTGTCTGTTTTCTCTTGAATTTGTAACGACCTGAACGAAGAGAGACAAAAATAAGAAAAGTAACCTGTTTTTCTAGAGAGCAAACACATTACATAAACGGAGCTAAGCTGTTCATTCTTGTAGTCCTGGTTTTAGCACTCTATTCCTGTCTTGTGAACAGGGCTTATCACGTACTTGCAACAACGTGAAAGTCAATATGTGGGACTGTACAAGCTCTTGAAACAAAGGGAGACAAGAGGGTAGATAAATACCTTTGGAGACAGTGATATAGTTGTTTTGGGGACTTTTATTCTGTTTGACACTGTAGTCTTAGTTTTCTTTGTTCCAGAAAATGGGGGGAAATAAGTTATTTTCTCTGCTTATTCTGTCCTTTATTTTCTGATGTCTCTATTATGTTTCTTCTTATTTCACCTCAAAAAGTATTCTGCTTCAGTTTTTTTTTTGTTGATGGAGACTCCCCCCCCCACGCCCTTTGCTACTTTCTCCCACTCTTTCTCTTTCTTTTTGCCTGCCTCTCGTATATTTTCATCTTTTCCAGTCATTTCTTTATATCTTGAAATTCCTTACAACCTTGTATAGAATCATTTGTTTATTTGTATACCTTCTGCTCGTTATCATGAACACATTTTTTAATGTGGGAGTCCACCCTAACATTATGTTTTGATAAAAGCAGAAAAATTAGGAAGTGTTTTCCATTTTTTTTATCCATGTTCTATACACCCACTAGTTTCATAAACAAGTGCACAAGAAAGTAGCTTTTTTTGCATCAATTCTTGGCATTTTGTAATTGATTTGAGTCCTAGAAGGGACAGGTTAATTGCTTGTAACCTTGTAAAAACATCTCCCTTTCAACGCATGCATGATGGCATAGCTTCTATTATGATGTCTAATCTTTTCAATTGGAAATTTGTAACAGGTTTTAAATTTTCAAACAGAATAAGGCACTAGAGGCATAATGGAAATGAAACATTGAGAGCCTGGAAACATTTTTTTTTTTCCTTTTCGTTTTCTTTTAGTTTTCAAGGAGATTTTTTTCATATGTTCAAAGAAATTGTGAATGCCTGTTTCTCATAGATGAAATCTATTCACATTTCACAAAAGTGAAGTTTTGGAATTCATTTATTTTAAAAGTGTTACTTTGAAGGTATTCATAGGAGGAAATTTAAATATGATTGTCTGAAATGAAAAAAAGTTGAACTATTATTTTTAAAGGGATGGTCCGGGCTGAAAGTATTTATGGCTTAATAAATAGAGTAGAATTCACTGAGCAAAAAGCCGAAAATATCATCAAAATCGGATAATGAATAACAAAGTTATTGAATTTTAAAGTTTACCAATATTTTGTGAAAACAGTCATCATGAATATTCATTAGGTGGGCTGATGATGTCACATCTTCACTTGTTCTTTTGTATTTTATTGTATGAAATTAGTTTTATTCAATTTTTTCCCTCCAAGAACTAGAAAAATTTGATTGAAAACTGATTTAGTGCATTAGATATTTATTGCTGCAACTTATTCAATTATAAGGGAGCCATATTATTCACACAAGTATGAAAAAATTTGAATAAATCTAATTTCATATAATAAGATACAAAAGAACAAGTGGAGATGTGACATCACCAGCCCACCTAACAAATATTCATGATGAATCTTTTCACAAAATATTGCTAAACTTTAAAGTTCAATAACTTTATTACTTGCTATCCGATTTTGATGAAATTTTCGGCATTTTGCTCAGTGAATTCTACTGTATGTATTAAGATATAAATATTTTCAGCCCGGACCATCTCTTTAAAGCATTTCTCCCTTTTCGATGAGCAAGAAATGGAGTGAAAATGGCACTTATAACTTTCTATTATGCAGTCACTATATACAAAATAAATCTTTATAAAGAAAGGGCATTAATTTTGTTTGGCAAATGGAACGTGAACTTTTAGGATTGAAATGTTTGAATACTAGTTCATTGTAACTTTTATTTTTTAACTTTATAGAAAGGCTCCATTTTTTTCAAATTTGGTATTTTATTGCAGGTTGGGTCTTTGTCACATTTTTGCATATATGACTGGGCTTTGCAGTAAGACACATGTTTTTTATGGTAGCAGTCATGGTATTGGATATATTTCGCTCTTGATTAACTCTTATCCAGCTGGAATTGTTTCAGCTTACAGCATATACATTCATATTGCTGAGGTGGTGATAGCTTGTGTCATTTACTGGAAACAAATTTAATTATTTGCTTTATGTTCCAAATCTGAAAATGTCTAATAACGACGAAACTGATATCGTGTATGGCTTAATTTAGACAAACCCAAGAATTTCTTTGATGCATACTCCAGATTGTTTTAAGTTTGCTCTTGTTTTTTATACTTGCACTTTCAAGTGTGCTTGTGGTAAGTTAGTACAGAGTGCATCAAACTTTTACCAAAGATAGCATAAAGTGCAATAAACTTTTATTTTGCTCAATCTGGGGGCCAACGATACCATTTGTTGTGACTCTTGAAGAGATCAGCAAAAAGCAGAATACCACCCTGCGTTTGGTTGAAAATGATATTGTATAATTTTTGTCATGTGATTCCTTCTTAAAGGACATGTCCACCCCAACGAAAACTTGATTTGAATAACAAGAGAAAAATTCAACAAGCATAAAACTGAAAATTTCATCAAAATCGGATGTAAAATAGAAAGTTATAGCATTTTAAAATTTCGCTTATTTTCAACATAATACTGATATGAACGAGCCAGTTACATCCAAATGAGAGAGTTGATGACATCACTCACTCACTATTTTTTTTGTTTTTTATTGTTTGAATTATACAATATTTCAATTTTTAATTTATTATATGAAATATTTTTATTTTCTCGTCATTGTCATGTGGAATGAAGTTTCATTCCTCCCTGAACACATGGAATTCCATTATTTTAACATTTTGTGCTTCAGGCAAGGAGGTCCTAATTGTCGAATTCGTAAAAATTGAAATATTGTATAATTCAAACAATAAAAAACAAAAGAAATAGTGAGTGAGTGACATCATCGACTCTCATTTGGATGTAACTGGCTCGTTCATAGAACTGTTTTGTTGAAAATATGCGAAACTTTGAAATGTCATAACTTTCTTATTTTACATCCGATTTTGATGAAATTTTCAGCATTGTGCTTGTCTGATTTTTCTCTATTGATTCAAATCAACATTTTTCTGGGGTGGACTTGACCTTTAACCAATCAAAAAGTAGCATTCTTAGTATGTGGATATAAATATGGACCTAATGGAGGAGATTGGGAGTAGAAAGTTTGCATTTGGGTAGATTTTGACATAATACATCAGGTCAGGAAGCGGAAAGCAATTCTACTTTTATGATCATTCAACTTTTAGAGGTGTTTGCAACTTAAAGTGCTTACTTGTCTACAAAAGAAACTCATAATGTGCCGTGTAGGACTTCTTAATAGATATGTATACAGGTGCGTGCGAGTTAACCCAAGTTTTTTTTTCATCAAATAGAAAAACAGACTTGGGGGTATGGCGGGCTTTACATTCCAAAACGCTCAAAATTGCTGCCCAAACATTTTCGTAAAGCTATGTTGATTCTCTGTACGGCCGAAAACCTCTCCCCTTGGCATCCGGCGGCTATTGTAGCGAAAGCCGGAAAAAGTGTTTTGGAAAAACAAAGCAAAAAAGGAGCAGGACAATGGATGGACCAATCAGAGACATTGTTTGAAAGTGCCTTGAGGGAATGGAGACCGTGTTTGAAACTAGATTGCTGATTGGTTCATCCAGGTGAATTATTCAGCCTAGGGGTAAAGAAAGGTGTAACAAGGTTTGGAGAATGGTATCAAAGCCTGAAAGCCAGGAAGTCTTTGGGATAAAGGTGTTTGGTCTATTGTCAGAAGAAAACTGTAAGAGTGTTAGCAGAAAGCTATTTTTTTTCTTTTCTTGTTGGAGCCATTCTCTGGTTCTATTGATAGTCCAGCTAAAAGTTGAGGGTAATTGACCTACATGTACGGAGGACTTAAGATGGACACACGGGAAGTTGCAGCAATTGGTTCATTCTGACTAGAAACAGAATATATATTTTTTTAATTCAATTAAAGGTATTGTTTAACTTTGTGAGCAGCCGATTTAAAAAATTCTCAAACCAAGATGAAACATGTGTACAAGCAAGGAGCTCCTTGGTACAAGTACATGTATTAGAACTAATAAACCCTGAACAACAACCATTATTGAGAATGAAAAGCTAAAACTACAAGGCAAACCCCGATTTTGTAAATAGGCCTAAATAGTACACATAAGTGTATGGGATGAAATTAAGATGGTGTTTCCGGTCACTTTATATTTCAATTTTTGAAGCACTAAATAATTATTTTCGAATGCAATTATCTCTGGGCTTCCTTTTTGTAACATATCACAGACACAGGTGACAAGTGTGACCTTCTAGCTCAGATTTTTAAAAAGTCAAAGGAAGTAAAACCAATGTTAACCAATCACTTTTACCAAAATAACAGCAAAAAGCATATTGGGCTTATATTGATATGTTGGATCAAAATAGAATCTTTGGTTCAGGCACTTGTTGCAGCTTGTGACTTGGCAAGTTGGTAATAGTTCTTTGTGAAACAGGGTCCATTTACTTTCGAGTCTGGTGTTTGCTGAAATATCAGGCTAGAATCTCAATTTGCCGCTCTCCACCCAGTTATTTTTAAATGGGTACTAGGGACAAAGACACACCTTCTGTTGTAACCGCTGTAGTGTTAATAAAAGAAGACAAAAAGTAGTTGTAGCAAAAAGTGATAATGGTGGTGGTGGTAAGCATAGAAGTAATAGCAGTTGCTGTGGTAGCTGTTAGTAAAACCAGTAGTATTGTTGTCATCACTGTTGTCAAGTGTTGTTGTCGTTCTCATCATTCTGTTGGCTTTGCTGTTGTGGTTTAGGTAAGAGTTGAACTTCAGGATTAGATGAAAATATATTTTGCTATCAATCATTCTGGTTTTCTTCTATCCACCCCCCCCCCTTCTCTCTCTATCTTTTCTTTGTATCTGTATATGCATCTCTCTTTTTCTTATTGCCTCTCTGAATCCTCTCTCTCTCTCTCTCTCTCTCTCTCGGCATGTATCCATTTATCAATTTTTCAGTTATTTTTCCCCCTCTCTTTCATGCGCTCTCTCTCACTCCCTCTCAAATTTCTCCATCTTCCCCTCTGTACACCCCTCCTGATTAGTTGAGACCCCTTCATAACCCTACCAACAATCTCCCACTTTGTCCTCTGTCCTAATACCTGGTGGTCATGTCCCCAAGATTACACCCAATTGATATTTAATGTGGGCCATCAACCCGCCTGACATGTTTTCATGTAGCGGTATTCAATGTATTTTCCTCAGCGGCACTGGTCGATTTCATCCAGATCTGATTTTAATTAATCCCAGGGGCGGGGCAGGGTTCCCCCTCGTCACTCATTGCAGGACAAATTTAGGGGCACGGGTGGAGCAGACCGCCTATGGTCTGAATGATTCTGTCTTTCATGACGTTTGGGTGCGTTCACGTATGATAACATGTCCATCTAGATTCTTCCAGCATTGGGAGCAGAGCGCAGCTGTGACAAAGTATAGATTAAAAATGTTAATATAGGAGCAGAAACAAATAGTGTAAAAAAATTAGGAATATAGTTGTTCATTGCACATTCCATTCACGTGGACAAACTAGATTTAAAACTTTGGTTTGATGATGATGATGCTGAATCAGATGATACTTTATATGAAATATTGACCTATTATATGGGCCCTGCCACTGTGCTAGGTTTTTGGTGTAATGACAGTATTCTGCTGGAAGGTTCAAGAATTTCTTCAGAAGAATCTGTAGGCCCTATAGGCTTACTCAGACTGGGGAATGTCACACGGGTGAACCGACTCCAGATCAATGAAATCTATTTCAGTAGGTGGTTTCAAACCGCCTCGATCAAAAGAATCCCCGTTAAATTACGAGAACTTTTTAAGGCTAAAAAATACCCGTTAATTATTCCTGCATTCACACCGCCCCGAAACACATTCTTCGGGATAAGTTCCCGAAGTTACGAGCATGTGCAGTATGGTCTGATAAGCAGGCAAGGCGCGAGATTCAAAATCACTAGCCCAGCAGCCACCCACGCCACCGCGCCCAACGACACGCTGGGCTAAAAGTTCCCGTAATTTGCTTTCACATCGCCAAAATACCTGCGACCTTGGAAAAATCCCCATGAAAGTTTTTGTAATTTCGCCAAGTACCTACTAGTTAGCGGGTATTTTCTTTCGGGGAAATTACGCGTAGTTTGCTTTCACATTACCAAAATACCTGGTATTTTCTGATCGGGGTAAATTTCCCGATCAGAGAATACCTGGAACTGGCAAACTTCGAGGCGGTCTGAAACCACCTATTATTTCCAATGTCATACCATTAATCCATTTCATTGGTGTAACTGGAGCAATAGAATTGCCTTCCATAGTTTCAAATATATACTTTACCTTTCAGGGAGCAAATAATCCATACAAGACGCCTTTCGGAGTGAGATCGAAATGTTTACCAACCAGCAAGATAAAATAGATTTGACTGCTTTAGGGCTGGGATGGCAACTCAAGTGGCCTAATTGATAATTGCTGGAATGAATTGTCTGCAGACATAAAAGAAAAGAAAGCAATTGTTGGCCCTAATTGCTCCCCCGATCTTCATATCAAACAGAAAACAGTTGTGTATAACTAGAGATGTTGATTTTTAAAGCTCTGTCTTGCCCTTTTACCTCTCCGTGATCTTTCTTTTGCACCATCAACATTTACTTTTAGAGAAAACTAACAAGATATGCTTTTAGGCAATTGGAGTGAGGCATTTGTGTGATAGGCAAATTTCATTTCAAAGAATTTACAAACTCGCCAAACATGGTAGGTAGTTGTAATGTTTAGATGATTGTAATGTTGAAAAGGGCTTTATCATTTAAGATATTTGAAAGGAGTAATATTATTGTTATGTAAGCCTGAACTAATAGGAGTACATATGATTTTCTGCACTTTAAAGGGGAAGTTCACCCTGACAAAAAGTTTATTGTAAAAATACCAGAAAAAATAATTAAAAATATTGCCGAAGGTTGAGAAAAATTCATCAAATAATTAAGAAATTATTAGAATTTAAATTATTTGATTTGTGACGTCATATGCGAGCAGTATTCCTTCATAGCGAATGGTAAAAAGTTAATGAAAAGTCCTTTTCTCAGAAAATTGAAAATGGTTTTCACTGTACCTTTTGTATATCAATAGACAAATCATTTCACACCCGATCATGAATAGATAACAAGATTAAGTCATGAGGAACCATACAAAATTTGAAATTCATGCATTTTATATTACATAACACATGGGGCAGCTGCTCGTTTATGACGTCACAAATCCAAAACTTTGAACTCTAACAACTTTCTTACTCTTCAACAGATTTTCCTCAAACCTTCACCAATATTTTTTACTATTTTTCTGCTATTTTTGCAACAAAGTCTTCTTCAGGGTGAACTTCCTCTTTAAGGTAAGTCCACCCTGAAGCAAATTCTGAATTTTAACCAAAACTCACCCTCTTAAAGTATGGTGATGAATTATAGCCATCAAGTACTTTATTTTCTTTCCTTCTTTTTTCTTCAAGTTTCTTCATCCTTAGTTTCAATACTTGAAAATCATAGGAGGTTGGTTGCGCCCCCCCCCCCCTGCACACATTGGAGGCTGCATATATCATTTTATTTCAAAGTTTGGTTCATGAATACCACCAATGTGATTACCATTGGATATGCCAGATAGGTTTGCTGTAAAGGGGAAAGATAATAAGTAGTGATATAATGAACGGAGAGAAAAGAGAATAATTTGAAAGACTTTGAATTGTGAAAGAAAGCTATAGTACTAATACAGACAGAAATTAGGAAACCTTTATACATCACACAAAGTAAAGTAGACCAAAACTTTCAGGACCTGCTAAGATTATTCTGTATGATAAAGATTAAATAGCGTTTATATGGGTTTACAAGTGGAGAGTAAGCTAAATACAACAGTAATACTTTGTCACTTGTAGGGTAGATAGATTTTCACAGAGATTTAATTTGTCAGATTCTTTTGGTGGAGAGTGAAATGATGGGCGTTTTGCAAAGCTTAGCAAAAATCTATTCTCCAAGTAGGCTACCATTCCTTGAATGAATTAATTTGAATTGATTTGTTCACTTTTGCATCCTTCCTTAATAATAATAATAATAATAATAATACCCAATTTTTATAAAGCGCTTTTCCCAGAATGGCCCAAAGCGCGTTACAGCATATTATTACCCCGGTCATTGGATTCATTTCAATCCCGCACGAAAAGTGCACAATTTCCACTCCCTGGGGAGCATTCCTTGCATTCATCGCAGCCTCATTATGGCGCTGGCAAAATCAAACATACAATATCTTTCGCATCCTACCGGGTACCCATTTAGCACCTGGGTCGAGAGTGGCAAAGTGTGGATTAACGCCTTGCCAAAGGACGCTAGACCGCGGTGGGATTCGAACACACGACCCTCTGTTTACAAGGCGAGAGTCAGAACCACTACACCACGGCTCTTCCTTCTTTCATGTTACAAAATGGATGGTATGTTACATCATAAAACAGGGTTTAAAAATGTAGCTAATGTTGAGTGTATATGTAAGTCACATGTTCATACTTTAATTCTACGCAACCGTCCGACTATATATTTTTTGGTCATGTTGATGCAGCACTGTCCGTTTTGGGTGCATCACTTCATCTGTGCACTCCTGAACAAGCTGAAGGGATTCAAAGAAACTTTCCAACACAAATAAATTCTTCCAACCTGTTTTTATACAATAATTTACATTTTGAAATTGTTTATGTTAGTGCGGATGTAGGCACAAATAGATGTGCATATTTGTATAATAAAAGTGTTTCTAGATAATTTTGTGCAATTTTCTAGATTTACTTCATGAACCATCTTATTCTTTATATTATCTATTTGTATTTTTTTACTTATCTGCTCTTATAATTATTTTTTCTTTGGATTTATTTATTTATTCATTTTATTATTTTTAATATTTTTTTCGGGGAAGGGGGGGGGGTAATTTCTTCAGAGGGTTATCATAATTTCAGAACAAATAATATTCTCTCCCTCCATTTATAAAGGAAAATGCTTGCTTAATTTCTTCCCGGCCAGGTGCTGATTTTTCCATTCTATGGTATTCTACGATCTTCTGAAGTTAATTTTAGGTTTTGATTTGTTCTTAAGGTCCCTTAAGTCCCTTTACTCACTTATCATATAATGATTTCAAGGTATAGTAGCATCAACTCAAACCAGACTTGCATTAAAAACGATCTCTGACTGATTGTCATTTATTGTGCTCTGATTTGGGTCATTAATTTTCAATTTCTGATTGTTTCCTCCCCCTCTTGCTATTTTCTGCCCAATTTCAACTTTGATTGAAGAAGTGGATGCTTTTCTTCATGATCAGGCTAAATTGAAAGTAAGACCCTGAGGACTATGAAAGGGGGAAGCTTTTAAAAAATTCAGTTTCTAATTACAGGATAACACAATAGATTTATTGTAAAGAAATTAATGATAAGACGAGAATGTGAAAATTCTTACAGATCATTTACCCATGAGGGCCTCTATATTATTTAAAATGAAGAGTTTATAGCCATCCACTTTGAACAAAACTTGAGTTTATTAATTGATTTACATCAGAACACTTGTAAATCAGTTGTGGCGGAAGAAAATCTTAAAGCAGTCGAATACATCAACCTTCTCAAACAATGTTTTCCACATAAGGGAGATTGCTAAATTTTAGGGCTATTTCTTTTCTTGAAGGGATACTTGCTATTTTGTGCCACAAATTAATATGCAGAAATGCCAATATCATCATTCCGCGTTATGTAGAATGTTGATTATCTAAATATTCCTGATAGCTTGTGGCATATCTTTGGGCGACTCTAGAAAAGATTGTCACCCCAGTGCCTGACGTTTTAAGAATTGGATTCAGGAGCAATATTGGCTATCATGAGGCTGAAACTGTCTGTCGCCCTCATTTATTTCCTACGCTGCTTTACTGTGAATGTAAAAAAAGATGTATTTAAAGTGATTGGTTAACATTGGTTTGACTTTTAAAAAATCAGAGCTAGAAGGTCACACTTGTCTCCTTTGTCTGTGATATGTTACAAAAATGAAGCCCAGAAAATATTGCATTCGAAAATAATTATTTAGTGCTTCAAAAATTGAAATGTAAAGTGACCGGAAACACCATCTTAATTTCATCCCATACACTTATGTGTACTATTTAGGTGTCAATAAGACGCCTCTTTACAAAATCGGGGTTTGCCTCGTAGTTTTCGCTTTTCATTCTCAATGGTTGTTTTCAGTGCTTATTAGTTCTAATACATGCACTTGTACACATGTTTCATCTTGGTTTGAGAATTTTTTTAAATCGGCTGCTCACAAAGTTAACAATACCTTTAAGAATGGATTCAGGAGCAACATTGGCTGTCATGAGGCTGAAACTGTCTGTCGCCCTCATTTCTTTCCAACGCTGCTTTGCTGTGAATGTAAAAAAAAGATTATTTAACTTCGATGTTGAATTCTATATTATAATGTTTGTGGGTCCCTGGACCTTAAAGATAAATTCCAGTTTTGGTAACGATCTCAAAATGACTTTTGACAGAATCTAATATAATGACCACCCAAGTGTCTGTTTGTATGAATAAAAAAAATGTGCCAAAGGATTCTGGAAGAAATTGTGTAATTGCTGAGAAATAAGCAAAACAAGCGCGGATTTGGTCACTTCCGTCGGGTCTTTATTCCAGCAATAATAATACACTGTCCCACGTGTGCCTATCTGTGTTGGTGATCTTCAGTGTGACCATTTTTCAGCGGAGATTTCAAGTTTTCACAAAGTTCAGTTTATGTAACTGTACCAGATCTAGATCCTTGATGATATACTGACAATTAAGCCTGGTTTTACAGACTTTCTCATGAAATCAATGTTTACTGCAACTACTGGCATTTCTCTTTAAATATCAATCCCAGGGTACCCTCAAGCTTTCTTTGCCTGGGGTAATAGATCACCGATTATGGCGGGATGATCGATAAGCTATCACAGACAGGATTGCATCGCAGTCTAATTGCCCCCTAATCCTGGCAACAAGATGGTGGTAATTACTTCAGTAGCTATATAAGAATGTTTAATTGATAACCATAAAAATAACTTCCCTAGATTAAACCCACCCCTTCTTCATGGAATGTGGCTCTTTTCAAGTAAAATTAAAGGGGACGTTCACCCTGGTGTTATATTAATTTTACTTAAAACAGAAAAAAAGGAGAAAGATATTGGTAAAGGTTTTATGAAAATCCAAGAGAGTTAATAATAATAATAGCAATTTTTATAAAGCGTTTTTCCCAGAATGGCTCAAAGCGTGTTACAGCATATTATTAGCCCGGTCACTGGATTCATTTTAATCCTGCACGTATAGTGCACAAGTTAAGTGCAAGAGTTAAGAACTTTTATAAAATTTCATTTGTAATGTGTGCGAGCAGCTCCACCATAAATCATGTAACATAAATTACATTGATATTCAATTTTCTTTATGGAACATGAAAAATAAAAATATTGGCGCATCGTGGTCTTGTGGTTAAGACTCTCGTCTTTCAATCTGAGGGACCTGGGTTCAATACCCAGCCACTGCATGTTTTCCTTCGGCAAGAAATTTAACCACGTGTGCTGCACTCAACCCTGGTGAGGTGAATGCCTTGATACCAGTAGGAAGGAATTCCGTGAATGCCCAAGTGCTGGATCAAGGTAGGCATTCTAAAGCTGGGGTAATAATAGCATAATCATGTAAAGCAAGGCCAGCTGGAAGAATAGTTTTCAGAACTGAAGTGGCTACGCTGGGTAAAATATTACATTATTATTACTTATACAGTGCGTATCAATAAAAAGTTTACACTTAGAAAAAATCCTGTAAAATTATATATTTGTAATATCCTGACGATTTTTCCACATTTTAGCATTGGTAAAGATCCATTTAAGCAAGTGACGATATAACTGTCGAAAAATATTTCCGCTTGAGTGAGCACCACTTACTTTTGAAAAGTTGGTGAAAAATGATTTGCGCAGGACTTTGAAATAGTTATGCGAATAAAAGTAGACCTTAATCATGAAGAACACGTGGAAATTAGCTAGTAAAATTGATTTGAAGATATCTTTTACCTTTTTAAACTTGTTTCCTTGCCCAAAACAGTTCGAAGAGTGCATTGCGCCCCACCCCACTCCCCCACACACCGAGTCCATCGTGACGATATTTGCTTTACACTGAGCTGTGATTTACATGAAATGGCTTAGGCTTGATTTTCATTTTGTTAATCATTGCCAAGCTTGTGAAAAATGAAATGTAAACCAACTTTAAATTATTAAAACTTAGTACAAAATGCCGGAGTTGTCAGATCTAGCTGGCACAAAAGATCTTATTTAAGGGGTAAAGGTTGTGCTTACTAAGTGTTGAAATTTCAAATTTGGGCAGCAAAATTGTTACAAAATGCTTGAATGTATCCATTTTATTTCAATTGGCTAAAAGTGCTAGGGAAATTTATGAGAAATGCTTCGCAGGGTTAGTTTGATTTCGCCCTTTCCCCTTGACACAGCGTGAAAACAAGCATTTCTGCGCAAACAGATTTCTGCGAGCTTTACAAAAATGGGCAGTGCCCACTCAAGTGTAACGTTCTGTCAAAACTTTTACTTTCATTGGATAGATGAGACCCAAACCCATAATTATATGTGAAAAAATTACCCACATTTTGTATATTTTTTAATTCCCAGGGCCTTTTCAAAGTGTAAAATTTTTTTGATACGCACTGTAGAAGTGGATGTAAAAAGATGTGGCTGAATTGGTATATCCCTGCACAAATAAAATCATTTTCAATTTGTGAAAAAATTGCATTGGGGGGAATTTATTTCACACGACATAGAGGAGGGGATGCTCGTCTGGACATCCCAAAACCTTTACCAATATTTTTCTTTCATTTGATGAAATTTAAATCCACATTTGGTGAAGATTTAAGGCAGGCCATTTTGTAATGTGCTAGGAAACTAGTTTTTCTCTCCATCCCTTAATGACGATTGCTGAACCTAGTAACGGATGATAATTAACTCCAGTAGCCATGTTGTCTTTATCTTGTTTGCATCAAAGCAGATGTATTTGTATCTTTGGCCGTGTTTATGCTTCCACTTTTCAGGCCAGAATCAGCGTTTCCAAACGTGATTAGTCCAAAACACGGTTGCGTCCATGCTTACTTTCATTTAAACGCTGTTTCAAAACGCCGATCGTAAACTCACAAAAAGGTGCGTTTGTAAACGTTGTTTGACCAGAATCAGGCTTTCTGGGGAAGTATAAACAGAACCACGATCATAAACGTGTTTAAATGACGTCATTTGGTACATGCTTCCGGTGAGATGAAAATCCGCGGGCAAATACAGTCGTATTGCTCCTTGTTATCTCTACGTAAAAACAACAATCGAAAAAAAAAAACTTTTGAAAAAAGGCGCGCCCAATTTGACCTCGCTTTACGATGCGAAGCCAGCTGGAGATCATGATATGCTCTGAAAAGTTAAGCATAAACAGCACTCCCAGAACCACGTTTACGATCGGCGTTTTGAATCGACGTTTGAAATCGCTGATTCTGTCCTCGCAATGGAAGCATAAACACACCATTTGTCTTGTCTTGTCTCTCTGCCCACGTCCAATATACAGTGTTTTACTAGCCATGCTTGGACTTGGAAGATACTCCATTTTATGGCAAATACAGTGAATGATAATAATTACATTTATGCAGCGCTTCATAGGCTGGTTTCTAAGCACTTTCCATTGTGTTAATTATTACACTTGTCATAAGATCCATCACTGTTCCACACTTTAAAGGGGTGGTCCAGGCTGAAAGTATTTATAGCTTAATAAATAGAGTAGAATTCACTGAGCAAAATGCCGAAAATTTCATCAAAATCGGACAACAAATAGCAAAGTTATTGAATTTTAAAGTTAAGTAATATTTTGTAAAAACAGTCATCATTAGGTGGGCTGATGATGTCACGTCTCCACTCTTTCTTTTGTATTTTATTATATGAAATTAGGTTTATTCAAATTTCTTCCTCCAAGAACTATAAAAATTGGATTGACAACTGATTTAGTGCATTAGATATTTATTGCTGCAACTTATTTCATTATAAGGGCACCATCACCACTCCCTAGAGCGTATCTTGGCCAGGCAACCATTTACCGGTGCACACATGTCAATCACATCGACTGTCACATCTTACTGGGTACCCATTTAACACCTGGGTGGAGAGTGACAAACGTGGATAAGTGCCTTGCCAAAGGACATAAGCGCTGGGTGGGATTTGAACCTGACCCTTGGTTTAAGATTCAAGTGACTAAACCACTACACCTCCACAAACCAAATTTAAACAGATTTTATGATGTATGTGAAAAAGAGATCACTACCCCACTATTTACAGAGGTCTCACAGCTTAGATTGAGGTAAACTTGTTTATCTCTGATGCCCCTCTGAGGAACCACTGAGCTTGATGTTAGTCGGATTATTGGATATGAATACCTTTCAATAGGTGCTTTCAAACCACCTCAATCACAAGAATCCCCGTTAAATCACGAGAACTTTTGAGGCTAAAAAATACCCGTTAATTATCCCTGCATTCACACCGCCCCGAAACACATCCTTCGGGATAAGTTCCCGAAGTTACGAGCATGCGCAGTGTGGTCTGATAAGCAGGCAAGGCGGGAGATTCAAAATCACTAGCCCAGCAGCCACCCACGCCGCCGCGCCCAACGACGCGCTGGGATAAAAGTTCCCGTAATTTGCTTTCACATTGCCAAAATACCTGCGACCTTGGAAAAATCCCCACGAAAGTTCTCGTAATTTCGCCAAGTACTAACTATTTAACTTGTATTTTCTTTCGGGGAAATTACGCGTAGTTTGCTTTCACATTACCAAAATACCTGGTATTTTCTGATCGGGGTAAATTTCCCGATCAGAGAATACCTGGAACTGGCGAACTTCGAGGCGGATCTGAAACCAGGTTGGTGCTGAATTGATCCGTCTCAACTTCAATTCGCATGTACAGGTGGCATTTCAGCGAATCCAACAACTTATCACAAAGAATTATTAACTCCATTCATTCTGGGGAATGCTATGGTTTTCTTCTACAAAAAATAGTAATAAAATTGATCTTGTTTTTGTATTTTCTTTAAGCAATCCTGTGGATAGAAGACAAGAAATCCTTGTGTAATCCTGACCAAATCTGTTTAGCTTAGCACCACATCAAAGGGTGAAATGTGTATTGCTAATCTGAAAGCTAGTACAATTATCTCCAGATAAAGAGACTAGGAAGATAACATGTATAGAGATAAGGTAATTACAAGATGGGAGCTTTTATAGTGGTTTACTCTGAAGAAGATCAGTAAGGTTTTATTATCTATCCCTCTCCCAAAGAAATAATTTGCGGGAGAGAGAGAGACAGAGGAGAGAAGCTGGGGGGGGTAAGGGAGAGAAAAAGAGGAAGAGAATGAAAGCATATCAATAAAGAAAGAGAAAGAAAGGAAATGAGAAAGATTCTCTCTAAACTTTGTAGATTTCAGTTATTAACAAGTAGCAGGAGTGGAGAAACCAAGGGGCGCTGAGGGGACTTCACCCCCCCCCCCCACACACACACACACACACATGCACACACACACTTTTCTTAAAGTAAAACAGAAAACATGAAAGTGACTTAAAAGGGCATTATAGAAGAGCGAACAGAGAGATAATAAGGGAGAGAGAAGAAGAGAAGAATGAAAAAGAAAGAGAAGGAGAGAGAAATTAGCTGGACAAATCAGAGGTCTTTCGTATCTGATTCAGTTTTTAATCTGTTTGAATCTATCCTCTGAAATCTTTCAAATGCAGTATTGTTAATGCATTAAATGGTAATGAAAGGGAGAAACCATAATTTTTTATTCCTGAAATAATCTTGCCTGGGAACTGTACCATTGCAAAGATAGAATAGAAAGTTATCCCTCTCTGGGAAGACTACCAGTATTTTTTTTTTTAGGTTATTTGCATAAAATTGTATAAAAATATAATAATACATTTGTACAGGATATACAATTGTTAATTCTACTTTATACAAAATTATATTCTATTTCCAGTGCCCATTTCATAATGAGTTGTGTAACTTTACCATTATTGTAACTACCATGATATTAAACAGAGCCAATCACGATCAAGGTTTCTGTGTTAGTTGAAATATGAACAATCCTCTGTAAAGGTTTCCGATTGGTCTAATGCCGCCTCATCCCATTTCCAACTCGTCTACTATCATTTGGTATACCATTATTTTGTTCACTATCCACTTAATGTAATTGCCATTTTTGTATAATAACCAGTTGGTCCAATAGCCATTTAGTCCATATACTATCTAGTCTAATTGGACTAAGTGTTAATTGGCTGAAAAGAATGAAAAGAAAAGGGATATTATACCCCTTTCATAAACCCCATTAAAATGAATTAGGCGGCTAATAGCAGCATAATTTGGTCGTAAAATTGGAGGAGGACAAGAGTTATCCGCATTACTCTGATGCTGCTATTATCCGCATAATAGCAGCATCGGGACAAGATTTTGAGTTTATGAACGCATTTCCAAATAATGCGGATAATTGCCATGGTGCGGTCACAAGGTCACCCTTTTCCAACACAACCGCATCGGAGGGGGCGTGTCCAGTTGTCATGGCGATTATCCGCCTTTTTCAGGACAGGCGCTCGTAAAAATAATGCGGCTTATTTTCGGAGTTTATGAACGCAATTTTTATTGAATTATCTGCATTACTCTTAGGCGGCTAATTGGAGGATAGGTTTATGAAAAGGGTATTACACCAACTGGTCATAAGACAAAATGGTCCAAGAGAAACTGGTGATTAGACGAAGTGATAATTGGACCAAATGGTTGTTAGATGAAATGTTGATGGAATGGCTTAGACGAAATAAAGGTAGACCATGTGATGAGTGGAGGAGTTGGCAGTAAACAATCGGCGGTTTACCCCTTGGAATAGTTAAGTACGAGTGCAGTAGATAATGGCAGAAAGTTTGCTCTGTGATAAAAATTGCCTTTTTGTATTAAAGGGGAAGTTGACCCTGAAGAAAACTTTGTTGTAAAAATAGCAGAAAAAATAGTAAAAAATATTGGTGAAGGTTTCAGGAAAATCCGTTAAAAAGTAAGAAAGTTATTAGAGTTCAAAGTTTTGGATTTGTGACGTCATAGATGGTGTTATATGATTATAAAATGCATGAATCTCAAATTTTGTATGGTTCCTGATGATTTAATTTTGTTTTCTATTTATGATCGGGTGTGAAATGATTTGTCTATTGATATACAAACGGTAGAGTGAAAAACATTTTCTATTTTCTGAGAAAATTACATTTATTTGATTTTTTACCATTCGCTATGTATGAATGCTGCTCGCATATGACGTCACAAATCAAATAATTGAAATTCTAATAACTTAATAACTAATAAATTATTTGATGAATTTTTCTCAAACCTTCGGCAATATTTGTTATTATTTTTTCTGCTATTTTTACAATAAACTTTTTGTCAGGGTGAACTTCCCCTTTAACTCCAATCCTTAAAAGGTAAATGCTAGTTTGATAACGATATCAAAATGAGTTCGTACAGAATCCAATGAAATGACCACCAAAGTGTCTGTTTGTATGAATAAACCGATTGTGCCAAAGGATTCTGGAAGAAATTGTGTAATTGCTGAGAAATCAACAAATAAGCACAGGATTCGGGTAGAGCGTCAGGCCCGACATTCAAAGCAGTAATTATACACTGTCCCACGTGCGCTTATCTGTGTTGGGGATCCTCTGTGTGAACAGTTTTCAGTGTAGATTTCAAGATTTCACAAAGTTCAGTTAATGTAACTGTACCAGATCTAGATCCGCGATGATATACTGACAATTAAGCCTTGTTTTACAGACTTTCTCATGAAATCAGTGTTTACTGCAACTACTGGAATTTCTCTTTAATCAGTGCATTGTAGATAGACCCACCAACATTTGAGAGTGATGTAAACTTTAGTCCATAGGTGAACTGCATTTTTTTTATCAACATTTTAAATGCATTTCAAAATGCTCAATCTGGCTTTGAGAGATGAGCATGAACGCACCTGAAGATGGATAGATCCTTGATGAAAACCAGAAGATGTCAACCATCTTAAAGATGTCAAGGGGGTAATGCTTGGCATCTTGTTTCACATCACAAGAGATAAGTACAATGATAACCTTTTCATACCCTTAAAGTAATAGTCAACCTGAAGAAGCTTAGTGGTGATTTAAACCTGATTGCTAAGATAGTTTGAATGATTGTGAGGAAGCAACCAGAAGACCTAAGGATTGAAAGTCCTCTCTGAGGGACTTAGTATGAGGAGAAATGCCTTACCATATAGTCAGGGGAATAACAATTCCCACTTTACCTACTGAGTTTTGATGCCTTGCATTAGAGAGAGAATTGAGGACATTGGGATTTTGAAATATTTGGCAAATTCTAGATGCATAATGAAGTTCATTTATTTAGCAAACACATTGGCAACTTATACAAGTAACAGGAGGTCCCTTTCCAAATTAACCTTTTCCATTTGGGTTTGTGCATTATTTTAAAATAAATAGAAAAATCTCTATATTGAAACTTACATATAACGATTGAATGCCAAAATCATCAAACCAAAATCTTAATTTTCGGATTACCAAGGAGATGGAAGCTCTTTGGTATTTATACTAAACCACGTTGACAGCAAGATTTGCCTGATTGGGAAGAATGAGTGCATGTTAGACCCCTGTTACATCTGAGAGATTCCCTACCTCGGGCCGGCCCGGGGCCTACCTCGGGTCGGAAAGAAATCAGATGTAAACATCCCAAACCTACCTCGGGCCACCTTTTAGCGAACCTACCCGAGACCACATCCAGAGGTAGTCTCGGGTAGGTATCGGGCCAGCCCGGTCCACCGATTGGTAGATGTAAACGCACACAAGATTTCGAACCTATCTCGGTCCGTTCGCCAGCTGTCAAATTACGTCATATAGTGCGTGCTATTCCCTCCCCAGCCCCGTCGTTCTTCGAATGTTTTTGCGGCATGCGACATGTGAATTGTGATTGATAAAGTCTTTGATTTGAGTGAAAAGAAGCATTTCAAACGTATCCTTTTCAAGTCGATCATATCTTCCACGACTGCTGGGATCATCAGCATTCTTTCAGAATCTCGGGTAACTTCAATTAGCGCGCGCGAATTATTCGGAGATAGATCGAGAGCGCCTTTTAAAGGTGTCAGCAATCGGATGCCGCTCGAAAACAGTACAGATAGGGTGATAGGGGAGGGAATGAACACTGTGATGTAAACAGACCACATTTCGGACTCGGTCCGTTCGCGAAGCTAATCCACCAATAATCCAGTCAAGGTTGCAAGTGGACTCGGTCGGGTCTCGGGTAGGAAACTTTCAGATGTAACAGGGGTCTTAGTAGACCAACAGGTTTCCATCCTTCCCTTCTGGACTATAATTTAGCACAAGGCAATAGAATGTCCTCTTGATTTTGCTGGTTCAACAGTCCACCCTACACTGCAAAACATCCAGTGTTGATTTAAAGGGGAAGTTCACCCTGACAAAAAGTTTATTGTAAATATAGCAGAAAGGTTTGAGAAAAATTCATCAAATAATTAAAAAGTTATTAGAATTTCAATTATTTGATTTGTGACGTCATATGCGAGCAGCATTCCTACATAGCGAATGGTAAAAAATCAATGAAATGTCATTTTCTCAGAAAATTGAAAATGGTTTTCACTGGAACTTTCGTATATCAATAGACAAATCATTTCACACCCGATCATGAAAAGAAAACAAAATTAAGTCATCAGGAACCATACAAAATTTGAAATTCATACATTTTATTTTACATAACACATGGGGCAGCTGCTTGTTTATGACGTCACAAATCCAAAATTTTGAACTCTAATAACTTTCTTACTCTTTAACAGATTTTCCTCAAAGTTTCACCAATATTTTTTACTATTTTTTCTGCTATTTTTACAACAAAGTTTTCTTCAGGGTGAACTTCCCCTTTAACACCAGCATGGAATCTAAATGTATATATAGGCACAGAGAAGTATTGAAACAACACACCAGTTTGGAATCAAACTGATGCTGTTTTAATACTAATAGGTGTTGTATAAACACCTTTTTGGTATTAGTCCAAATCAAAAATGGTGTTGTTTAACACTTCTCTGGTGTGGAAATATATAGATTCCGGGCTGGTGTTACATCAACACCAGAGTTTTTGCAGTGTTGCATTGATTGAACTTCGCACTACAGGAAGGTATGAGGATATATTTTTCAAACATATCAACATTTTATATATTTTCAAACTTGAGAAAGACACATGCTGTTAACATCAATTCAGAATGAAGCTAATAGAATTTCAATGTAGATTGCAAGGAAATTAATATCATGAAGTTGTAACAGATATTGCAGTGAGTTACATGATAGCTTCCATCTGAGACCCTTCCTCTTACAAAATCAAATCTCTGAAATTTTCAGCATTTTTGGGGGGAGCAAAATATTTTTCATGATATGTCCTTCAGGTTTCTGGATAGTGAGTGAATTCACATCAGAGCAAGCTGTTTATTGTCATTCAAAGTCCTTGAATGGAAAAAAATAGAGCTTTATTGGTCTTCATTTGGGAGGGAAATTGTTTTGAAATCCTCCAGCACCACCCATACAGAGCACCCTCCCCCACCATATATCATGACTTGGTTTATTGGTGCTGCCTTCAGGTCTGTTATCAGTTGTTTTAATGTAGGACATTAACTAGCTAAATAGGCTGAAATAAACGACAGTTTCAGTTTCGATCATGGAGTATTGGCCTCCATCTATCAAGGTGTCTTGTGTGAGACAATGTGAGCGAGATATGGGAGGCGAATCTTTGGATTATCTTTACAACAACCATTTAGCATATGAAAGAATGATATATATATTAGTTTTGTAGTTTTGTATTGAGTACATAGGATAGGTGAAGTGTATCTCCCAAACTGGGTCTGGAGTACAGACTAGACTCATACCAATGAATATTACACAGGGTCTTAGTTTTGTAGTTGGTTGGGTCTTAGTTTTGTAGTTTTGTATTGAGTACATAGGATAGGCGAAGTGTTTCTCCCAAATTGGGTCTGGAGTACAGACTAGACTCATACCAATGAATATTACACAGGGTCTTAGTTTTGTAGTTGGTTGGGTCTTAGTTTTGTAGTTTTGTATTGAGTACATAGGATAGGTGAAGTGTATTTCCCAAACTGGGTCTGGAGTACAGACTAGACTCATACCAATGAATATTACACAGGGTCTTAGTTTTGTAGTTGGTTGGGTCTTAGTTTTGTAGTTTTGTATTGAGTACATAGGATAGGTGAAGTGTATCTCCCAAACTGGGTCTGGAGTACAGACTAGGCTGCATACCAATGAGTATTACACAGGGTCTTAGTTTTGTAGTTGGTTGGGTCTTAGTTTTGTAGTTTTTTTGGTAGTATGTATATGGGGTCTTAGGTCTTAGATCTTAGGTCTTAGTTTTGTAGACACCCACCAATGCATGGTTCTGAAATGTAAGTATTGGAATACAGATAACAGCAATGATATCGTCCATCTTCCATTAATGCTATTCCCTGAGATTTGCAGCAACAGACTTCATACCTCACAAGAGGTATCACATGGACCCTGTCCAAAGACTTGTGCTCAATCAGTTAGAATCATGAACAACTTCATCTATCTATTGAGTATTATCCCATTCTCATTTTCCTTTATATAACTAGTTTACCTGAAACTGGTCCGCTAAACCAGTTTGGGAATGAAGACTGCTTTGGTAGCGTTCCCATTTGTTCACTGGAAAGTGGTTTTCAAAACCACTTCAGGTAAAGTGGTCTTGTTGCTACGGGAATGCCCTCAGTGGAGTAACATGGTTTGTGCGAAATTTGAAACCAAAGTATTCTAGTAGATAGTTTAGAACAGTTTGTGGAGTATATGCTCAAAATATGTGAAGATTGCCTCCTGATGAATGGCTGTGTCCTCACTTACACTAGACCCAGTTAACGAGGCAAAGCGATCATGAAAACTACATCACGAGGTGGTTTTCTGAACCAATTTTGAAGATCGCTTCCAAGACCACTTTGAGAATTCTGAATACATGTTAAACTAGTTTCCAATAAACTAGTTCCTAGTAAAGTAGTTTTAGGACAGCAATGAGAATGGGGTCTCTGTATTTAGATCATTGGTCAAATGATCATATCTTCTTTTTATGTGACTCCGCCTTGAAGTTTGCAGAATGTGAGAGTTGCGCCTCATCAACTTTCCAGGTGCATGAAAATTCAGTTTGATCATCTTCTTGTTTTAGGTTCTGATGTTATTGTGATGTTAAGAGAGAGTGCTAACAGATTTATCCATGATTTTACTGTAAACAATGCATTTTTTAGATGTTCATCATAAACTCTGCCATTATTTCTGTCAGAAAAATAAGCTCTCTTGAAGGACGCAATGTTTGTCCCCCTGATTCCACCCATCGTGGACATACAAGATCCATGATCTTGCATTTTTTATGTTCATATTTTGGCTGTTTCCTTAACATGACCTTACTTTTTCAGACACCCCCCCCCCCCCCTATCTTTCTCATTCATTTTGTACAGGCAGCATTTCATTTTGTGATTGGCCTTGTCCAAATGAATATTCATCACTGTGTGTATCCAAATGCAGACAGATGGGCCCTCCCCATAACCTAAGAACTTGCGAATGATTGTAGGTCTCTTTTCTGTGTTTCATCCCATTGGTCTTTTATGATCGATCATAAAATCAGTCCCATTATCAATCACTAAGCGTTGTGATAAGGGGCCCAGAATAGCTTTATCTATCATTGATTATCTTGGAAATTGCTTGGCCAATATTATTGATTTGGTAGGAATCACAATTAGTCTTTATGATTCTAAATGATTTTACGGGATACTATAACCTTATCCTTGTTTTGAACACCTAATTTTAGGATGAAGTTGGAAATTCTTTAGTGTGAACAGGCTCTGTATTTCAGGTGTGGTCCTGAAGCAGGTGTTAGTACTCCGAACATTAATGTCATATCCTCTCGAATTCATGCGTAACTTTGGACATCAACCTTGAATGATGCTATGTCATCCATTCATAAATGCCTTATAGAGCAGTCTGAGCTCTAAAGCAGCTGGACAAATAGGTTAGCAGCTTTCTGTAAGAGAAATAATGTCAGAAGTTATGGTCAGCCAACTGTTACTTTTATTGCATTATTGGTATTGCCTTCTTTCCCCCCCCCCCAAAAAAAAAAAGAGAAAAGGGTTGCAGATGTCCCCAAAATACTGCAATGTTATTCAAAAGGCTGGTAGGCCTACTGTGGGTGCTGTAAATAATACAAAAGACTTCATCATTTGTACAATAAATTGTAACTGATGTTTCTATAGCAAATCATGAACAAAGAAGCTGCAATCAATTCTAAATATTGATTATATCAGGATGCCGTAAAGGCAAAAATTGTGTATTACACATGAAATTTCACCCACACTTAGTCAAATCTGTGTAACAATACTCTTCTTTTATTGTATGGTTTCAAGATAGCATTGAAAAATATGGATTAGGGCCTAAATTTTGCCAATGGATTAAACATAGAGCTACATGTAAAGGTATCAATTATGAGGACCCCCCCCCCTCCAAAAAAAAAGCAGAAACAAATAACAAAAATAATAAAGCAAAACAAAAAACTTGTCGTATAATATTGATTTTTTTAATCTGAAAAATGTGACAGAATAATGATTATTGGAAGTAATTATGACAATCCTCTGTTGTGTCACAGTAAAGTTCAATAAATATAATCGTGTCCATGTTATAATTGAAGATCTATAGGTAGCTTTCTACAGTAGATATGGATGTAGTGAATTATTAATAAGCTGTAAGTAATGTAGTGATAAACTTATGCTGCAACTGTGATTCAAAGTTTGTAGTGAAATGATATTGAATTGAAGTATATAGGTCTGTTCATGAATTTGTATCTGACTGTTTGCAGTTTGGAAAATTATCTTTGTTTTCATTAATTACCATAATTTGTATTTGCAAATTTGAAACGACAGCCTATTTTCAACAATGCACCTACAGTGTTTCAACCACTATAAATCTATGAATATTGCTGAAATGGTTGTTACTCATTCAGAAGATAACTGTATTTATTGTTTGATATGTACATTTTTGGTCACCATGGACATGTTTTATAATGTACTGTGGAATGTAACATTGATCATAGTCAGAAACTTGTATGAAATATTCTTAATTGTGTAAATATTTGTGATTTGCTCATGGTACGAAGTACCTAAACAGTTTCGAAACGATTTTCTTCCCACAATTTTTTTTTAAATTCTTCACATGATGTAGCCAAGCTCTTACGTCTTATGACAGAGCAGGGTAGAATTTGACCTAGACTGGACATGCCAATGTCCAGTTTGATGACCTAGATGTTGATTGGTCAAGCATTTGTATGACCTTTGGGGATAGGTCTTTTAACCTTCTACTGTCAGTAGTGTACATTTGTGTTGAAAGATTGATTCTTTGAGGACACCACTTAATGGTCTTTGTTTCAAGAAAGAGTTTCTGAAGAGGAGAATGGGCATTCCTTGATGATGAAAGAGCTGAGGGGGCTATTACTGGTGGGTCATGTCCACTTGGTCTACCAGTAGTTGGTCTAAATATCAGATTGTTAATGCTACATTGCTAAACCCACTTGGTCTACTAGCAGTAGGTCTAAATATCAGATCTTTTAATGCCATCATGGCTAGACCCACTTGGACTAATATCATTAGGTCTAAATATCAGATTGTTTAATGCCATCATGGCTTGACCCACTTGGTCTACTAGCATTAGGTCTAAACATCAGATTGTTTAATGCCATCATGGCTAGACCCACTTGGTCTACTAGCATTAGGTCTAAACATCAGATTGTTTAATGCCATCATGGCTAGACCCACTTGGTCTACTAGTATTAGGTCTAAACATCAGATTGTTTAATGCCATCATGGCTAGACCCACTTGGTCTACTAGCATTAGGTCTAAATATCAGATTGTTGAACACATCATGGCTAAACCCACTTGGTCTACTAGCATTAGGTCTAAATATCAGATTGTTTAATGCCATCATGGCTAGACCCACTTGGTCTACTAGCATTAGGTCTAAATATCAGATTGTTGAACACATCATGGCTAAACCCACTTGGTCTACTAGCATTAGGTCTAAATATCAGATTGTTTAAATGCCATCATGGCTAAACCCACTTGGTCTACTAGCAGTAGGTCTAAGTTCTCAGATCGTCTAACACCAACTGGGCTAAACTTTTTTGTCTCCTATTTGGTCTAATTACCATTCGTCTAACGAACTCTTGGTCTAACACTTCACTGCAAAAACGCCGGTGTTAATTTAACAGCAGCCTGGTATCAATATCGGTCCACACCAGAGATGTGTTGAAACAACACTGTTTGGCGTTAGGCTAACACTAATTTGGCATTTATGATTTAAGCAACACCAATTAGTGTTAAACCAATTTCGGTTTGATTCTTAAAGATAAATTCCAGTTCTGGTTAAGATCTCAAAATGACTTTTTACAGAATCTAATGTAATGACCACCCAAGTGTCTATTTGTATGAATAAAAAATATGTGCCAAAGGATTCTGGAAGAAATAGTGTAATTGCTGAGAAATAAGCAATATAAGATACCAAATAGTTTAAGAAATTGTAGTTGATGAATTCGGATTAGACCAATTGGTAAAAATACAAAGTGGGTTTAGACCAAGTGGCAGTTCCCTTATTAGCATGCATAGATAAAGGGCAAGGGGTAACCCCCCCCCCCATGTCTAATGGGTGGTAAGAGATGAAGCGAGAATGGAGAACTTGATACAAGAATGTGTGACTATGTAAAGTACTAATATTTTGCAGACTGACTCAAGTTCTCTGTAATTATGCATTTCTTTCTGATTGGGGGAGGTGTGAAATTCCCTTCATTTTTTCCCTTTCTCACCTTGAAATCACTTGCTCTCATCATGATCATATCTTTCTTGTCACCTCCATACTCATTTCCTGTGGCTGTTCAAACATCATTACACCATACTGAAAGAAATATGATCGCAAAACTCTACTGCATTTCGCCATTTGGGTTCCATTTCACACTTACTATGGCCTTGTTTTGACACCAATTGTGTCTATTAGTCTTTCAACAAGGCATGCAGGTGATCGCCTGTAACATGTGCTCAGAAATTTATAATTTCCTGCATTTTCGTGCTTTTTAAATTAGCAATCCTAGGATCCCCATTATTCCATAATTCAATGATCTGTCTCATGTGAACGGGTCAGTGAATTATTTGATTATTTCCTATATAGAATTATGAATAACTTTTACTTAATCATTAGGCCTACAATACATATTCAGATTATCTTTCTTATGTGAACAGGTCATTGAACAGTTTGGTCATCTGCAACAAAAGTATGCATAGATTAAAGAATTATTTTAGATGATTACATATTCAGATTAGCTGTCTTATGTGAACAAGTCGTTCAAAAAATTGATGATTTCTTGTGATAGAGCTATGCTCGAAATATAGAATGATTTGAATTATGACATATTCAGATTATCTGTCTTATGTGAATGGTCATTGAATAATTTGATCATTTCCTGTGAACTGTTACATATTGAGATTATCCGACATATGTGAATGGGTCATTGAATAATTTGTTCATCTCCCGTGATAAAGATCTCAAGCGTGATCATGTTCATGTCCCAAGAATCATTTTCCTGTGAAATCATATTCAGCGATCTTGATTGAAAGCTTTCCTCTGGAGGAAAACACACACTTTCAGGTGATGACTGCGTTGGATTTGTGATCGGTCCATGTTTGAATGAACTGTAGCGACAATTTACTTAAAATTACCACTAAACCCATTTTAACATAGATTTTTGATCATCTGAAATAGTTCATGTATTTTGTGAAATAGGGCAAGGGATGGCTCCATGGTTACGTGTTTTCAAGTTTTCAATTTTAATAAGTAGGCCTAAGTATTCAATTGCTATTGAATATTTTCAAGATCAGGTGACCTGTACTGAAAGAGTTTATATCCAACATAGACTGATTGACTTCTGAAATCTTTGATAGAATTTGCATCCAGCTCCAGCAGATTCAAACACTACTAAAATATAGATTTCCGAGGTGCTTTTGATGACAGTAATTTTCTTCAATGGGGGGGGGTGCAAGAGCCCTTATACATGAAAGTGATCCATTACAGTTTTTTCAGCCAATCAAAATCAAGAAGTTCATTTTTATTGGGAGGGGATGCTGGGGTGGTTCTAAACCCCGTTCATCTATAAAATCTCCCCATTCCCCCGCCCTCTCTCCTTCTCTTTGTCCACACCCTCTCCTCCCCTCTCTCACTCTGTTTCATCCTTAACTTCAAAGAGTGTAATAAAGATGATACATAAACTTCCTATGAAAACATAATTAAAATTGAAACCCCTCTCCCCTGCTGTTTTCTCCAAACAAATATCTTCAAAATTTTGTCTTTATTTCTCTCCATGATTGTAGCACTGGTGAAGGGTGAATGGCCTTTATTGTTTAGAAATTCTCCTCTTTTCAATATTTTTTGTGATTCCTGGTGAAAGAGTCTTTCCAGTCGGTCGACTTGTGTTTATGCTTTCAAATTTGTCATTTAGCAAAATTAGCAATATAATGATAAACAATTCTGTTTTTATTTACATGTGTATATTTGCCCTGATTTATGTTGTGAAAGATTTTTTTTTTGTTTTAGGTGAGAGTGGCTTGATGATTAAAATTTGCATATTTTAAAGATGAGTTTTCCAAGAAAAGTCATTTCCCAGGTACTGTAACACACAGTCCATTACAAAAAATTCCTGATATTTTGCAATTATAAAAATCAAAGGGGTCCCCCGGGTTCTGCAAGAAAATAATGAGCTATTAACAATTTTTCTTTCATGAATAATATGATGTATTCAATATCAGTGGGATTTTTGTAGTGATAAAAGTATTTTGGGTATTTATATGTAAGGCAAGTGTGCATCCTTTGACATATAATGCGAGAGTGTTGTTAATGGCATAATACAAAATTTATTCTTTCCAGGCAGGTGAGGTGTAAGTGCATAAAATTAATTGTAAATATCACATATTTTGTGGCTTGAAAACTCATTATTAACAGGTATATTTTGTGTTTGGGTTGGTGTGAAGCATCTACTTGTTGTTGTGGGCCCATTATTTTTATTTTTTTTTTACAAATCTTCAATTTGTTGTAATGGTCAAGTGTAGCAAACAAACAACTTGAGAATCTACAGGGGATTGGAAGCAACATCAAAAAAAGTAACTGAATAAATCTGTCTGAGAATTTATCTCCCACCCTGCATCTTACAATCTCAAAAAAGTAAAAATAAGAAGAAAAGAAAAAACAGGAAAGAAAAGGGAAAGTTAGTTATTGTCAATTCTGGTACCTGCGGAGTCCATGAGAGGTTTTAATATCGTAATTGCTATTCTTCTTGTGTGTAATTGAATGATCAATCTGTATAGGTTCTGGTTCGTTTATTCATGACTACAGGTGCAAGCTTCACGAGAGGAATTACTGTCGCCATTATTTTGAAATAATTTCAGTTTCTCCCTTTCTCCCCCTTCCTTAACAATCCACTGATTCTATTGTATATTTTATGAATGAGTGCTCCCTGCATGCCAACTGTTATGTAATGCGCAGTCAGAAATTGGTGCTCCGGAAAAAGATAACAAGGAGTTCGTCCATAATTTGAAGAATTATTGGTGCAATTTAAAGCTTAAAAACATGTTCTAAGATCCTTGACTACCCTGGTGGAATTGATATAAAGCAAGGAGATACAATGTTTAAACAGAATAAACCCAAATTCATTAGGTCCCTGAGAGCAAGAATTTTGAGAAAGTGTTTAAAATCAAGGTGAATTGCTGTCGTGTCATCCGTATATCAAGGTTTAGTAAGTTCTTACAATGGTGATTTTACGTGAGCCAAATACTGTTAAATGCCGAAACTAGGGCCATCTGCATCAGCCCGGGTTTTCAAATTAGTGCACTATTTCTGATCCGACAAATTATTCCAATCTGGAAAATCTCGAGATTATTTATAATGGAGACGCAATTATTGTGCTAGTTCGCTGGATTAATCTCGAGATTGCAACCCCAAGTCAACTTCGCATTATTTGCAAAATAGGGTGCTATTTTACAAATTATCCCGCTAATTCGCAGGTGTAGACGCACTTGGGATTATTTATTCATGGCGTCAGACCATAATGCATCGATGCCTCACTCGAGCAGGAATTGCCCTTCTTGCGATGGTGGAGATGGGGTTTCTTGAATCTCGAGATTAATCGCGAAGAGGGCCGATCAGGCTAAAATCTCAATATTGAGCAAACTGGGGCTTGTGCAGCGCCGCCTAATGAACTGTAAATTACAGATAAGCATAAATAGGCATATATGTTCTGACAGAATCATTGGACAACTAATTAAGATTTGTTCAAACAATCACGCATATGTTACGTATGTAATGTGCCGTCTTGAAAAAGACATCCTTTTTACATGTTTTTGGGGTCACGCAGGGTATCCACTCTTCAATGTAAGTGCTCCCCCCCCCCTGGGAATATACCTCCCTTTCTGTCCTTTTTTCTTTCTTCGCTTTTCTCCTTACGTCTCTCTATTCCTCCTTTTCCCCATCTCTCTTTCTTGATTTTAGTCGACCTGTCTCTTCCTCTACTAAATTTCAATGCGTTTTGAATAAACTTTGATATACATCAACCATCGATTCATTTGTAGAATCTAACATTCACATAGATACGGGAGTGATTTATCCTTTCTCATTACAAACAAACATAATTTCAGGGAGATGTAGTACAGGTAGCTTGGCATTTATAATGTGAATTAAATATTTATAAATTACCCATGTTCTGCTTTTCACTCTGGTTATGTTGAATCATAGAGCTATGGTTGAATGATGATGGTTGGTTTCTCTGGGGAGGGAAGGGGATTAATTTCACTGCTCCGATCTCCCTTGAGATTTGAATAGTGTCTTTAATCAATAGCATCCCTCGTTGATTGGAATCAGAGCAAGATAATCTAGTCTGTAGTTAGAAAATAGACTACATGCTGTAAACAAGGTATGCATGTCTTCAAGGAATGTAATCAATTTGTGGTTGGTCTGTTGAATAAATTGTTTTTTAAAGTGATTGGTTAACATTGGTTTGACTTTTAAAAAATATGAGCTAGAAGGTCACACTTGCCACCTGTGTCTGTGATATGTTACAAAAATGAAGCCCAGAAAAAATTGCGTTCGAAAATCATCATTTAGTGCTTCAAAAATTGAAATATAAAGTGACCGGAAACACCATCTCAATTTCATCCCATACACTTATGTGTACTATTTAGGTGTCTATAAGACGCCTATTTACAAAATCGGTGCTTGCCTTGTAGTTTTAGCTTTTCATTCTCAATAATGGTTGTTTTCAGGGTTTATTAGTTCTAATACATGCACTTGTACACATGTTTCATCTTGGTTTGAGAATTTTTAAAATCGGCTGCTCACAAAGTTAAACAATGCCTTTAATGTGGTATTATGTCAGGAGCCTGATGATGTTGAGATCAGGGCCTGTCTTACAAAGACTTGCGACTGATCCGATCAATCGCAACTCTATGGAAATTCATCAGTGTCGAAAAAAATTTCTACAATAAATTTTTGAAATATCTTTATAAACAAAGGAGAAGACACTAAATTGTCAAGAAATTGATGAATTTATGAATATAAGCCTACATCATATCTAAAAAAATTGAACAAACTTGCATTTTATATGTTGACATTGCTGGCTATCAATAGTTATGATTGATTGGATCAATCATAGCTCTTTGTAAAATGGGGCCCAGACATTCTTTGATAGGTTCCATGATATTTGCTCTGGCGACAATTGCTCGGCTGTAGATTCCAAACAGTAATGGAATGACCAACTTCAAATGTCTCTATCCTAATCATAACCCTAATTTCCCTACACCTAGCATAAAACCTTATTGCAACCCTAACACTAACCCTGTTTGTTAGACGAAACTAGACCCAGAGCAATTGTCGCCAGAGCAAATGTTGTGTCACTCGCTAATGAGATGAATTGATGAAGATGTAGGAATGGAACATTGGGATCTGCTTCAATGTTTTATCCTATTTCTCATAGATTTTTAATCCTTCTCCGGAGCTCATGATGCTGCTTGTGAATGGATTTTCAAAGAGTATATATAAATTATATAAATTCGCACCATACTCAGAAAAAAATGCTATTTCAAATGATATGCGACACTGTAAAGTACTATACAAACTTTGCAGTTTAAACAACCAAGTTCTCAAGTTATTGAATATTGAAAATTAAACTTTTTTGCTTAAGATTTTAAACTTGTGTTTAAATTGTTAAACTACTGTTATGTTGATCATAGTAAATAACGGGCTGTGTAAAAAATTAAACAGCATTATTACTGCTTGGTACATACTCAACGGCGCGTAGGACCATGTCATTTAGAACCACCTTTAAAACAAAAGGGATTTCAGTCAAATGAAAGTAAAATAAGATTACAGAATTAGAATTGAATAATTCACATGACTTCTTATTAAGAGATAGAGAAGTTAACAACATTCACTTGCTTTGTTATGTTGACAATAGTGTTATTCTTAAATGTACAGTGTATCTGATCATGTTATTGTAATGTACACGTAACCTCTTTTTTCTGAGAAAATGTTTTGATTTGCATTTACAATAGTGTTAATATGAAGTGTGTCTGATCAATTATCATGTGATTTTATGTGCACCTAACCTCTTTTTTCCTGAGAAAATATTTTGATTTGCATTTACAATAGTGTTATTATGAGTGTGTCTGATCAATTATCATGTGATTTCATGTTGACCTAACCTCTTTTTTCCTTTGAAAATATTTTGATTTATCGATGATAAAGCTGTTCGATCATTATTTTGTCATCTCATATTCCAAAGGGAATTCAAAAGCAAGAATTCTTTAATCAAATATGGCCATATTTATGCTTCCACTTTTCAGGCCAGAATCAGCCTTTCCAAACGTGATTAGTCCAAAACACGGTTGCGTCCATGCTTACTTTCATTTAAACGCTGTTTCAAAACGCCGATCGTAAACTCACAAAAAGGTGCATTTGTAAACGTCGTTTGACCAGAATCAGGCTTTCTGGGGAAGTATAAACAGAACCACGATCATAAACGTGTTTAAATGACGTCATTTGGTACATGCTTCCGGTGAGATGAAAATCCGCGGGCAAATACGGTCGTATTGCTCCTTGTTATCTCTACGTAATAACAACAATCGGAAAAAAAAACTTTCGAAAAAAGGCGCGCCCAATTTGACCTCGCTTTACGATGCAAAGCCAGCTGGAGATTATGATTTGCTCTGAAAAGTTAAGCATAAACAGCACTCCCAGAACCACGTTTACGATCTTGAATCAACGTTTGAAATCGCTGATACTGTCCTCGCAATGGAAGCATAAACACACCCTATGTTACGTCTGGACTGACTCCCATTCACATACTTTCACTATATTGCAATAGTGGAATCACAATGATTGAATGATATTACACTCTAAATTACAGGGATTTGAAATAAGTCCAGATGGACTGTAGTTAGGGACCAATCGATTTCTGGATTTATTTTTAATCCTAAAGACTTAAATTTAAATCTCAAATGATTTAAATTTAAAACTTTCAAGATTTAAAAATGAATCTTAAGGATTCAAACTAAATCCGGAATTCGATTGGTTCCTAACTACAGTCCATGTGGACTTATTTTAAATCCCTGTAACTTAGTGTGTATAATTACAGATACACTATGTGCATGGTTGATGGAGCCTATGTAATGGATTTTTTAAATCCAAAATAAAATGCAATAGAGAAAATAAGGATCAACATTAAAAGTTGAAATATTTAACACCTTGTAAACCATGGAGTTGTTTCAATCAAGCATATTTCAATAATCTTGCATGGGTTTTATGAATATAGATTTTCAATTTAATACATAATTTGGAATCTGGTTGTTCTTAATAAGTTATTGGTCAATGGAATACCTAGTGAAAAATTTCTGGAAAGAGGAAGGAAACACTGTACACCTTTGAATTAAGTTTGGGTATTTCGAGGCCCAGGAACACCTCTTTGTAGATGATTTTAAACTTAATTTTCATCATCAGTGTTTGAACAGCCAAAAATGATTATGATTATTGAGTTATAATAAAGCTAGTATCATATTCGGCTTTTTTTTATTTAAGTAAAAGTTAGGAGAACCACAATCAAATTGATTACATTGTAAGAAATACCTGGAAAGAAAAAAAAAATTAATGAACCTGTCATATCCTTCAAGATTAAGATTGGCCAAAAAGAAAATGATTAAGAGCTGTGAAAGTATCACACTCAATTTACAAAAAAAAATAAAAAGTTATAACAACAATTAAGTAACCAATAATTATTTTCCATCTCTCTTTCTCTGTTTCATCCTTCCAACAGATAAAGTCAGGCACATTCAGGAGAAATTAGAAGCATTCATCGAAGCACTCCGGAAAGAGAAGGTATGATGGCGGCTAACTACTCAGACATTACAGTACATTGACACAGGTTCATAGCTCCTTCGTGGAATCGTACCCTATCGGTGATCATTTTTTCCGCAGAATGAAAGAGGAGAAGTTGGAAGTGCCGGGACAGCCTTTCAGAATGGGATATTATCATCTGTGGAGAAGAAAAAATATGGAGAAAAGATCAACAGATTTTGCTAGAAAATTTGAGTGCAGAACTTAACCCCCATTTCACAGAATCCTTGGTCCGGTTTCATAAATACTTATCAATGCAAAATTTCTGTAACAAGTTCAGTGTCAGCCAATTTCAGTAGCTTGAAACTGTCATTGCTAATTCATAATTTTTAGCAAGTTTTATTGAATGGGCCTCTAGTATACTTTTCACACTGTCCTTTTTTTCCGGTGTTAAACTTAGCCCACTTCCTTTTCACACTACATTTTAGCAAAGTGGGCTAGCATGGTAAAAAGTACGGTACTGTCTGGCCCTGCAAAAAAGCAGGGTTAGCCTGCTTATTGTGGTGCTAGCACCACAACTGCAGTGCTAAAAGATGCAGTGTGAAAAGGAACCGGGCTATTAAAGGAAAAGTGGGGCTAAGCAGTGGCCAATCACAGAAGTCAAAATTGCATGTTAATCACGCTCTGTTTGGTAAAATCATCAATATTCATGAGCTATGGGATAGTCCGGGGTTAAGGTGTTAACCCCGGCTAAGCAGATAGTATGGGGTTAAGAAAGACGGTGTGAATCCATAAAAAGATAGTATGGGGTTAAGGATAGTCCGGCGTTAAGGATAGTATGGGGTTAAGGAAATGCAATGTAAAAAGCATATAGATGGTCTATATCAATCTTAAACAGTCCAGTGACAATCCCAATATGTTGCCGATAAAGGTTAATTGTCGCTCTTAATCCAGGAGTAGATTGTGAACATGCAAACCTCAACCTCCAGATAATAATGGTGGAACATTTGGGATCAGTGTATGTCATTGATACTGGTTTGAAGCTGGTGTAAATTAAAAAGATAAAATGAGGGAATCTTAATACCATTATTTAAAAATTTGATGAAGTTATCTCAAGAACACATATGTTGTGAATAAAAAATCTTTGAATATAAGTAACTGAATAATTAATTTTACAATGAAAATGTCTTTAGAAAATAATTAAATCACTTTACAAGCGTTGAATAAGGAGAAACTATAGGTTATTGCTGTTGACATTTCAGTTAACTCCATAATCAAATTCAAATTCTTAATCAATTAGAAATTAAGAACTTTATAAACCTCACCAAACATTTGTAAGATTGAATTGTTTGAAGGATCTGGTCAAATGTAATTCATATTATTGAATTTTTACCGAACTGTAGGCTACACCAGTAACTGGGGCCCGTTGCATGAAAATTACCATGGTATTAAGAATAAGGTTACACTTCGTAATTCCGAAACAATTGCCTATACCTCGATGTTCGTTAATCCGAAAACAAGAAAGGGTTCGTTAATCTGAACATTTGTGGCGTAATTCCGAAGGTTCGTTAATCCGAAAAGGAAATGGAGTCGTAATTCCGAAGGTTCGTTAGTCCGAAAACGAAATGAGGTTCGTAATTCCGAAGGTTCGTTAATCCGAAAACGAAATGAGGTTCGTAATTCCGAAGATTTGTTTGTCCGAAAAGGAAATGAACAACGGACGTCATTTCGTTTTTGGATAAACGAACCTTCGGAACAACGTACCTTTCGCTTTCGGATCAACGAACCTTCGGAACAACAAACCTCATTTTGTTTTCGGATTGTCGAACTTTCGGAACAATGAACCTTATTTCGCTTTCGGAAAAACGAACCTTCGGAATATCCGAACCTTCAGAATAACGAAGCTTCGGAATTACGAATGTAAATGAACATTTATGTGACGGGCCCTAGAATGTCAGAAGATGCTGCTTCCATAGCTTCCTGTCAGAGTTGTAGCTTGTGTCAAAATAAGACACAGTTCTCACAACCTTCCTAAAACTTGTTTAGTGGAAACTAGTTTATCGTGTAATAGAACGGTCGAATCGATCTTCCAACCGGTTCAGAAAACCACTTGCGATGTAGTGTTCAAGATCGCTTTGCCTCATTTAACTTGTTTTAGCATAAGTGAGGACACAACCGTTCTTCGGGAAGCGATTTTGAGCACGCTACTCCATGCGATAGGTGTAGAATGCCTATGCTGCAATTTTGAATTTCGTGTGAAACATGTCACTTCACTGACAGCGTTTCCATAGCAACAAGATCGCTTTACAATCTGGTTTCCTGAACCGGTTTCCAGGAAACTAGGGTTAGAAAGTGTAATGAGAAGGGTGTCTAAGATACAGTAGACTTTAATATTCACATCCACCCACGTACAAAAATAACCATGTACTTTGAGTTTGGGCCTTGTAAAATAAATGATGATTTGATTGTTTTTTTTTACATTCACACCTACACAATCAATATAAAGATCTTGAAGTTATATCAGCATTTGACAGTTCTATAATATTTGCTTTCATGCTGCAAATCCCTTCATAAGTTCTCATTATTTTCAAGAGTACCTTCTTTCTTGTGGGTCTTTTGTTATGAGCATATTACAAGTAATCTTCTTTCACACTGGCAAAATACCATTTATATATTTTTTGTTTGATCGGGTGGGTGAGAAAACCTATTCAGTGGGTTTTCTACGCATTAGTATTTTGTATACTGTTGATCAGTTCAAATTTTTATAATTCAGAATCGGTATGACATTAGTTGGATGTTCTACTGATTTGAATCATGAGGAAATTTGTAAATAGAAAGATTTATTTGGTGAAATGAAAATTTGCAATTTTGTGTGTATAAGGCCACGAACTGTACGGTAATATGCTTCCTTTCTTAAACAGGATTGAAATGTGCAAAAAGGACTTATCGGCAAACATGTTATGTTGTGATAGTTTTTAATATAAAGTAAATAATAACTCTAAGTTATGCTAGGCCTGCTAGGAAAACTTCTTTTTACTCTAAAAAAAACTTTGTTTGGGTTGGATTTCCCTCTAACCTTCATTTTTAGCGACTGAAATTAAATTTCTGTGTACATGGATTAGCCTACTTGTTGCAATGTCTGGCTGGCTTCTGTTGTCAATAATGAAATACGATTGAAAATAATGCATAAAATTTAATGCAGATATTACAGTAAACACACCCCATTGGTATCGTTATATCGTCGTTTATTGTTAAGCTATTAAATGATGAGGAGCCTTTTGTAGCCAATATCTCCCATATTTAAATCAATCTTCCCCGAGAAACAATGTGTAATTTGACTCGATCTTCCTCAGAAGTAGGCTAAACTTTTTTTCTACTTCAATAATATTTATTTATGGAGCTCCACTCTTGCAGTAGTTCAATTCATTTACAATTTAGAAAGCACATAAATCAGGCATGAATTAGTCTTTTTGTTCCTCTCATTTTGGAGTCCAATGAAGGCATTTTATTGACGCAGATTTATGAGAAATTGGAAAGTTTTGACATATTTGTGAGACCTATAAAGCTCCCAGATTGTCTTGGCCCTGTTTTTAATTTCATGGATCAGTAAGTTGCCAATTTGAAGTTGAGAATGTAAAATGTATCTTACAAAGCTTTCCCAGCGAGATATATGCCTTCAAATCGGTAGCCGTTAGAAACGTAATAACTCATAGACTTTTAATTTCATATTTCTTCAGTG
This sequence comes from Lytechinus variegatus, assembly GCF_018143015.1. Lineage (NCBI taxonomy): Eukaryota > Metazoa > Echinodermata > Echinoidea > Temnopleuroida > Toxopneustidae > Lytechinus > Lytechinus variegatus. The sequence continues at coordinate 29,440,214 of NC_054753.1, read as the reverse complement.
TTGGACAAACGAATATTAAGTATCAGAAGTTGGCTTGTTGGTTTTCAAACACTGAATTCTTTCACATTTTTTTTATTGCTGTTAGATCTCATTTCAAAAAGTTTCAAGAAGGCCTATACAATTAGATGCATGAGATCATGCAACCATACATAATAGTATCAACTGATAACATTTTAGGTATTTTTTAAAAGGTCGTTCATTTTTTTTAAACTAAAGAGTAAAGACATATACTTAGCCAAACGTGAACATTTTTCACATTTAAGAAACATTGTGATTGTGAATTTCATTTTTGTTCTACTTGGATTAATGATAATGTATTTTTATTTCACAAAGGAGTCTTGTGTTATTACACGAGCAATATTATTATTGTATATCTATCTCTCAGAGAGCAGCAATGTATTGTAATAATTATATTGAAATATTATTTCATACTATCTCCAAAATGGATATTTATGTTTATTTGTATATGTTTGTGTTCAGAATCTTCTTTGTGTGTTTGAAGTCATCTTCGCCTGATTTAAGTTTGACTATCAATCAAGTGTGTTCATATATTCTTTGAACTTCCCCCTACACTGGCAGGTAGGGAGGGGGAGGGGGCACGAGGGTATTTTGAAAGGGTGGCACAATAATTTAAATATGTTGCCTTTTTTTAGTTGATTAATGTGGATAGTAGGTCTACATGTATATATAGAGTTACACAATCTAGGGCCTAGTCTCACAAAGAGTTGCGATTGATCCGATCAACCACAACTATGGACGGCCAGTAACACCAACATCTAAAATGTAAATTTGTTCATAACATTTTCTGAATATATTGCACATATTCATACATTTATCGTTCTCCAGTGCGATTCTCTTTGTTTCCTAGGGAGATTGTGCAAATTTCCTACTGAACAAATTATGGTATGGATGGATTTCCATACAGTTGAGATTGATTGGATCAATTGTAACTCTTTGTAAGACAGGGACGCATATCTCTCTTCTGACTCTTTCCCTTCTCTGTACCCTCTTTTCACTTTTTTCCTCCAAAACTTGAAAAATCATAGTGGGCAGCCCTCCCCCCCCCCCTTTTCTTGGCTTATGGTGCCCCCATGCTAGCAGTTATGGAGAGAATGATGTATGAAATATGTGTACTTGGTGAGTTCACAGTTTCTATGTCAGTTTGTTACGTTTGTGTGCTCATGGAAGCACTTTTTTGTTCCCAAATCCAATGGGGTGGGGTTCCTGGATGTGACCCTCAAGATATATCTGTAAGCTCAACAGTCCTATTCAAATTTACAAAAGAATGAATTAGTGAGAATTATGTGATGACCACACTAACAGGTCTTTTCTAATATGGAATGTTCGAATAATGTCATATAAGATTTACAGAGGTATTTCGAAACAGTTTAAGCCTTCATTGTAAAAAAAAGTCTTCTTCCTGATAACTGAAAATGGTACAAACATTAAAGGTCAAGTCCACCTCAGAAATTTTTGTATTTGAATCAATAGAGAAAAATCAGACAAGCACAATGCTGAAAATTTCATCAAAATCGGATGTAAAATAAGAAAGTTATGACATTTCAAAGTTTCGCTTATTTTCAACAGAAATAGTTATATGAACGAGCCAGTTACATCCAAATGAGAGAGTCGATGACGTCACTCACTATTTCTTTTGTTTTTTATTGTTTGAATTATACAATATTTCAATTTTTACAAATTTGACGATTAGGACCTCCTTGCCTGAAGCACAAAATTTTAAAATAATGGAATTCCACGTGTTCAGGGAGGAATGAAACTTCATTTCACATGACAATGATGAGAGAATAAAAATATTTCATATAATAAAATGCAAAAGAGATGAGTGAGTGATGTTATCAACTCTCTCATTTGGATGTAACTGGCTCGTTCATATAACTATTTTGTTGAAAATAAGCGAAAATTTAAAATGCCATTACTTTCTTATTTTACATCCGATTTTTGTTTGTTGAATTTTTCTCTTTATTCAAATCAAGTTTTTGTTGGGGTGGACTTGTCCTTTAAGTTTTAAAAATTGTATCATAGTTTATATGTAAATCTGAAACTCTGGTTTGCTGTCTGTGAGAAGTAGGATACAAGTGATAAAATGGAAGGATATTAAATGTTATGTCTAATTGCAACTCTGAAAGTAAAAAAAAACCGCTGATTTATGTGAATGTCTATGTTTCTTGTTATTAAATGTATAGGAAGAATGGGTCATACTCATAATGAAACTAATGTAAGTGTATGTATTTATGATGTCTAATAATAGTCTAAACATTTTATGTTCTTTCATGACTATTGCCATTGGTATGACTGCAAACTAATTTCTGCTGTTATGTAAAATAAATATGAATTGGAGGATTCTCCACATATTATGTTTTATGAGATGAATAAAGTGATATGCAACCATAATGATCCAGAGATCTTATTTCCTCATTTCTCTGTCTAACTATGGCGGTTTATTACTACAATGGCCTTGCAGGTGCCATCTTGCAACCTTTACATAATACTTCTGAGTTTCATCTATCAACATGTCCGTTAAAGGACAAGTCCACCCCAACAAAAACTTGATTTGAATAAAAAGAGAAAAATTCAACAAGCATAACACTAAAAATTTCATCAAAATAGTGATATGAACGAGCCAGTTACATCGAAATGAGAGAGTTGATGACATCACTCACTCACTATTTCTTTTGTATTTTATTATATAAAATATGAAATATTTTTATTTTCTCGTCATTGTCATGTGAAATGAAGTTTCATTCCTCCCTGAACACGTGGAATTCCATTATTTTAACATTTTGTGCTTCAGGCAATGAGGTCCTAATCATCAAATTCGTAAAAATTGAAATATTGTATAATTCAAACAATAAAAAACAAAAGAAATAGTGAGTGAGTGACGTCATCGACTCTCTCATTTGGATGTAACTGGCTCGTTCATATAACTATTTTGTTGAAAATAAGCGAAACTTTGAAATGTCATAACTTTCTTATTTTACATCCGATTTTGATGAAATTTTCAGCATTGTGCTTGTCTGATTTTTCTCTATTGATTTAAATCAACATTTTTCTGAGGTGGACTTGACCTTTAAAATTTTCCTTTCATGCAATTTTATGGCAAGATTTGGAGAAAAATGTGGGGATGTTTTGCGACACCACCCATGGAGCATGGACCTACTACGATGTGGTCTACAACTGTAGACCCACCATCTGCAGTGTGTGTATCACAGCTGATTAAAGGAGTCTGCGTAGCAGACTAGGTCTACTGGATATGGCTCGCTTCGCTCGCCCTTTCAGGGTGGTGTGCTTCGCAAACCAGCTGCAGATCCCACTTCACGAGCCATTCAGAGTCTGCATAGCAGACTAACTACGATGCGTATAGTGGTTCTGGAAAATGTATCTTTAAAGGACAAGTCCACCCCAACAAGAACTTGATTTGAATAAAAAGAGAAAAATTCAACAAGCATAACACTAAAAATTTCATCAAAATCGGATGTAAAATAAGAAAGTTATGACATTTTAAAGTTTCGCTTATTTTTAACAAAACAGTTTGAAATATGAAATATTTTGATTTTCTCGCCATTGTCATGTGAAATGAAGTTTCATTCCTCCCTGAACACATGGAATTCCATTATTCTAACATTTTGTGCTTCAGGCAAGGAGGTCCTAATCATCAAATTCGTAAAAATTGAAATATTGTATAATTCAAACAATAAAAAACAAAAGAAATAGTGAGTGAGTGGCATCATCGACTCTCTCATTTGGATGTAACTGGCTCGTTCATATAACTATTTTGTTAAAAATAAGCGAAACTTTGAAATGTCATAACTTTCTTATTTTACATCCGATTTTGATGAAATCTTCAGCATTGTGCTTGTCTGATTTTTCTCTATTGATTCAAATCAACATTTTTCTGAGGTGGACTTTACCTTTAAAGTTTTATCAGTACTCTATTCATATTTTTTAGGGGGGGTCAGTGACTCAACATAAAATTTTCTGATAGTGATGTGGCAAGTGGCATAGGTCCCCTTTTCTTTTTTCCTCTTTCAGGCGCGTAGCCAGGGGGCGGTGGGGTCGCCCCCCCCCAAAAAAAAAAAAGGGAAAAAGGGTATAGCTTTTTTATTTTTCTTTGTTTTTGTCAAAAGAATAAAAACCTAAACGAGATATTCTTATCTCTCTTCATACAAAAATTGCCTTTCCCCTTTGTTTCCAACACCTTTTTTCTACTCAGTTTTCCCCCTTCCCAGCCATGTGAATCGCATTCTTGCCAGAAATCATAAAGTATATATGGGTATAAAGAGTATGAGAAGTATTTTTTTAATTGCACTGACACAAAATTTGAACCTTCTGATTCAGAGCGGGTAAACTTTTATACCGTCACTCGATCCCGAAGTCCCCAAATGCTATTTCTTCCGCTTTTCAGCAAGCAATTTTTTGGCAAAATATCTGCTCAAAAGGGTAGCTTTGAATTCGTGCCGTGCTATACAGTGCGTCCCAGAAAAAACGAAACCGAGATTTAACGATCATTTATCATTACTTAATCATAAATAAAATAGACAAATGACCTACCAATTTAAAGCTTAGAATCTCCTCTTTCATCTGATATTACTTAGATTATTTCTCATTCACGCATGAGTGAGCAAAAACAATTTGAAAAAAGGATACCAAAAACTCATTTGGTGGGGGGTATCTGGGTTTCAAAAAGAAAACCACATTTTTGAAAAGTTCAATATCTCCTCTTTAATTTGATACCTAAATTACAGAAAATGGTCAAGAAATAACAAAGTTCTGGTCATTTGAAATAAGGCTTGAATTTCAATAATTTCATAAAATGACGAGGTTCTCCAGGCTGGCTTTCAAACTCACTCGACACTCTGTTTTGTTGACGATCAGCCATGCATTAAATCTTTTGTTCACCATGCGAAAGCTTCTGTGGGAAACCGGTGAAAACACGTTTATCTCATGAAATTATGGAAATGCAAGCCTTATTTTCAAATGACCAGAACTTTTTTATTTCTTGACCATTTTCTGTAATTTAGGCACCAATTTAAAGAGCAGATATTGAACTTTTCAGAAATGTGGTTTTCCTTTGGAAACCCAGATACCCCCCGCCAAATGAGTTTTTGGTATCCTTTCTTCAAATTGTTTTTGCTCACTCATGCGTGAATAAGAAATAACCTAAGTAATATCAGATGAAAGAGGAGATTCTCAGCTTTAAATTGGTAGGTCATTTGTCTATTCTATTTATGATTAAGTTATGATTAATGATCGCTAAATCTTGGTTTCGTTTATTCTGGGACGCACTGTATGCACTCGTTGGTACGATGAAACTTCATTCTAAAGTTATATCACTGCACATCCATCTTCTGTCCCGATCTGCGCCATTGATTTGAAATTTTTAATATCACAGAAGTCTCTTAATCATACAAAATGAAGTACTCAATATCATAAGCGAATTTACACGAATTTCGCGTGCATGGGAAAGGAAAAGTCCCTCTTCGAGCTTGCATCATTCGGGCATCATCCCTTTCACAGTTTGAGCTATATATTCCCTCGTATAAATATCAAAATTAGAGTAGGCTAGAGTTTCAGTGAAATTTTTACAATTCAGAGCTTCAACGCCATATGCGGGAATTATTGTTCCTCTATATAATATACCATCATCTACTCTGTTTTGCGAGTTAAAGAAATCTTATGTGGCTAAAGTTTTTATGATTAAATCTGATATGTTTAAGATAGGCATTTTATACCACTTTTGTGCTCAATTTCTTTTTATAAAACGTCTTAGCTTTCGCGCTTCGCGCGGTAAGATGAATTATTCTGAATCCCTCAATCTTTTCCCATTTTTAGGGCGCTCATCTTTTCTTTTGAAAACAGGTTTTGTTTTGAAACACAGCAAGTCAAATGAATTCGAGTTGATAAGGGTATTAGAGACGCAAGAGACGTCTTCTTGTGATTCAAATTTGATGAGATATCAAAAACTTCGCGCGCCGCACGAAAGGGGGGAAACTCCACCCTCCCCCTAGGTAGAGCGCTTCGCGTGCACCTACCGCCCCCTCCAAATTTAAATCCTGGCTACGCGGTTGTCCTCTTTTCTTCTTTTTGTCAGTGGGGGATGTTATTACATTTAATATAACAATTGAACGAATAGTCTTGTTAATACTAGCTAGAATCGAATTGCTTTCCGACTACATGTAATGAGAGCTTCCGTGAAGAAATCATTTCTGAATCGTAGATGCGTCGCTCGGCATTTTGTCGATCACGTACGATTTGAAGCCGATTTGGGTCTTTATTCCGGCCACAGACACGATGGACCTACACTCTATTCATGCATGGCCAAGTGTCTTTGTATCATTTTCTTAACCTTACAAATAGGGTTATTTTACTAGATTGGACTTGATACAACATGACTATTGTTTGAAAAACGATCACTGTCACATGGAATGATAGTGAATCCGGGTGTACCGGGTTGTCGTATTCTCCACACGGTAATGATGGGGAAATAAATAGACCTCGACTTCAGACCTACAACCGAGATTCTTGGAGGGGTCGACTATAGAAAGATGATCAGTCTTATGATTCATCGTGGGAAATTCCTAGAGCTGAAGCAATTTTGTCATCTTTTTCTCACCATAATCATAACAGAAACCAGTCACAAGTCATAAAGATGTCACATCTACTGGTGAGTCACATAAAGAAGTTCAATTTCATATTGATAGAATAACACAGTAGATGAGAACAACCCCCCCCCCCCCCCCGCCGCCTCTCTCTCTCTTTCACACTCTCTTTGCGTGTGTGAAGATGGGTTGGTGTGAGGGTGTGGAGGAGTGTGTTCCTCCCCCCTCCTGATGAGAGCGAGCACATCCTGTTTATTTCCACCCCTTTTTCTTTAATCTGTTTCTCTCTCATTGTTCCCATTTTTGACCAAAAATATGAAATATATTGGTATAGTTATTTGCATTTTTTTTCTTCCAGAATTTTTTTCCCTTCCCATTCTGTCAAAAATTAATTTCAGGTTATTCATACCCTGTTGACCAAACGTCCACGAGACCGGAATCCCATGCTGTAACCTCTCTTTCTTCGATCTGTTATGCTTTGACCTTTTGTATTTTCTCTATAGTTTTGAAGAAGTTTAAATACTGTGAATAATATTTCGGAAATGTCATTCAAACATTTAAATGGCAGATCCAACAGTTCAAAATGAAAAGCAAAGGTAAACTGAGAAATGGAAGGGGGCGGCGGAGACAATAATTTTCTAGATTTATAATAGGAAAGGCCGCGCGTCCGTGCACACCCCCCCCCCACCCCCGATCTGCCACTACATTCCAATCAAAAGTGCAGTCTGTTGCAACTTTATCCTTTGATAAATTTGAATTTGACCGTTAAACGGAGTTGGCACCCTCGAAAAGTAATTTTCTTAAAGGTCAAGTCAACCCCAGAAAATGTTGATTAGAATCAATAGAGAAAAATCAGACAAACATAATGCTGAAAATTTCATCAAAATCGGAAGTAAAATAAGAAAGCTACGACATTTTAAATTTTCGCTTATTTTTCAAGAAATAGTTATATGCACAATATAGTCACATGCAAATGAGAGAATCGATGGTGTCCCACACTTACTATTTCTTTTTTTTTTATTGTTTAAATTACACAATATTTCAATTTTTACAGATTTGGCAATAAGGACCAACATGACTTTACCATAAAATGTTAAACAATGGTAATTCCACATGTTCAGGGAGAGATAAAACTTTTTAACAGGGCAATGAGGAGAAAATTAGAATATTTAATATTTCTTAAAATAAATTACAAAAGAAATAGTGAGTAATGTCATCAGTTCCCTCATTTGCATACTGACCCGGATGTGCATATAACCGTTTTGTGAAATTATGTGAAACTTTAGAATGTCATAACTTTCTTATTTTACATCCGATTTTGATTAAATTTTCAGTGATGCGCTTGTTGGATTTTTCTCTTTTTATTCGAATCAACTTTTTGTTGAAGTGCATGGACTTGTCCTTTAAGACTTATTGGAATTCTCATCTCTAGACTATAAATTGCTGTGTTACATTACTTTTTTAATTTATCTGAGAATGACCCCGGGGAGAATGATTTCAAATTTGAACGCAAAACGTGTAGCTTCAGATTTAGTGATTTACCAAAACTTGATTGTTAATACAGGTTTTGATGCCTTTTTATTTTTTTTTTTAGATAAAATCCGATTCTGAAGATTTAGGGCTTGTATCGCAAAAAAAGAAAGAAATTGAGAAAGGACGTTGTAGGCTGGTAGAAATGTGGTCCAATAAGTTTAGAGTCACTGTTATTTAATGTATTGGAGTTATAGAACGTACAATGAATTGGATTGTTTTCGACCTTTATAGAAATTTATAAGGAAATACTTTCACAAGTCTTATCTGGTTTTATGTCGCCTGACTGAAGTGCGTCACACGTGCTTGGCGGGATGTCGATTTATTTTGGCGCGCTTTTCACGGTCGCTTAGCGACTGCCCCTGCCGCGCTAAGCGACATCCCCGCTGACGAACTCACGCGTGGAATGCTTTTGCTCTCTTTGAATTCCATCAAAATCCAATAGCCAGTCATTGTAAAACCTTCTACATGAAACTAAATGTCCAGCCAGTATTTGGCTTCATTTCCATGCTGGAGTTGATATGAGATATCTTTTGAAGTTTTTGAAGCGCTGCAGCGGTAATGGCGTTTCGGTTTCGGCCGGGGAAGACGCTTTGCTCCAGATCTTAGTTGGCGCATGTTTGGAGCATTTGAATGACGCAAACATAAATAGTTGATGGGAATATGATCTTTTGAAGGTATGCCTAGTTTATTTACTACTCGTGGGTTGATGTTTGAAAGGAAACAAAAGATGTCGGGTTGAATTCCTCCAGATATCTCAAGATTTTCAGCATCGTAAAACGAGGGACAGGTTTAGATGACAGAGGACGTCGGGTCGCGTGGGACCACCATGACTCTAACCTGAGAGGCGTGAGAGGGAGTCCCTAGCTCGCTTTCTATCCCTCTCCCTCTCTATCGGTCACTCTACTTTATCGTACTAGCTGTCCACTAGTCTACAAATGTAGATCCACAGCTGATTCAAGGAGTCTGCATCGCAGACTAGGTCTACTGTGGCTGTAATGGCTCGCCTCACTCGCCCTTTCAGACTGGTTTGAAAACCAGCAGCAGTGCGCTTCGCGCGCTGAGATCCCAGCTCATGAGCCACTCAGAATCTGGATAGCAGACTAGTTATCCACTGCAGGGGCCACGTAATGAATGTGAAGATGGAGAAGCCTCAGATGCACAAAATCATAATTTGATGTGAATTTTCACTTACTTTATTGTAAATTTACAGAAAAAAAGTGAGAGACTGAACCGGGGACTGAATAGAAGCCCCCTCCAACCCGGTTCGGCCCAGGGTGGTCCACGAGTCAAACAGTCTGCGACCTCGAAAATGCTGACTTTAACTCGTGCGCGATTTTTAATTAGCATTTAGCTCGTGGGTCATTTAACTCGTAGTCTGTATGACCCGATTTTTTTTTACGTCCTATGAACCTCCATTCTGCACGGTGAGGTATCGTATATTTCATGATTGTCTCGTGGGCTATCGTGTAGGGTGACCAAGACCATGATACGGACACTTCGACATCTATGTGAATCCACCGGCATGTCCTTCCTTCAGTTTCTACCTCGTATTTCATTCATTAATTGCGTTCTCCCATGGTTAAACTGTTTACTATTGAGCGTTCTATCGTTTTATACGACACTAGGAATGAAAATAAAAAGATAACAATCTCTTCGATTTTATGATGAAAAGTAATGGCGTAATGAAATAGAACTGTCCTTCGGCGCACTCTGACATGGTGGTCGATCGAGGCATCGTAACGATTGTTGATTTTTATCGGGAGTTGGAATTTATCGGGTGGTGAGATTGAGTTCAGCACTTCGGTATTTTCATTCGTGGGTTTGTAATATTTTCAGATCAGTAGGGCCTCTCTCCGCCTTCACTGATAATGAAAACGCCTGTAATCTCAATTTTCGAGAAGGCTTTTACATTGCTTTTATTGTGCGCGAAAATATCGAGACCACCACAAATGTGGAGGTGCCGTGGCCGAGTGGTTTAAGGCGCCTGGGCCTGGCTATACATGTTAAGTCCGGGATTCGATTCACGGCGGCGGCACCTATGCCCGTGAGCAAGGCATTTAAATCTACAATGCTCTTTTATTTTGCTTTTAAATAAATGGAAATGCTATGTGCATTATTGGTAACTAGGTGTGCACTTGTTTAAAAAAAATACCTTGGCGTATTTTGTCAGACCTTCGTTGGAATACCGTCCATAATTCGTGGTACACCGTCAACAGTCGTGGACGCCCACGTCAATAACCTCACATGGGTTTAGATGGTAAAAAAAATAATATATGACAAAAAAATAACATTATAAAGTATTTTGAACGACTTGCAAATTGTCATGGAAACCTTCAAATCGTGAAGAGCGCCTCTCTTACAGCGCAGAACTAGAATGCCATATTTGCTATAAGTCAACAATTAATCCACCTTTAAATATTATTGTTTGAATTAAACAAAACTTTGAAGAGACTCCTCAATATTTTCCTCTCTTTTTTTTGTTTGAATTCACTTGCTTAAAATTTGTTAAGGTTTTATCGAGCAATTACTGTGGATCTGAAAGGGTGGAAATAAGTTTGATATAGACAAACTTGCAAATTCCAGGGTGCCAAACCCTTACCTCAATTTACTTTAACTCCTTGTTGGTCCAAGCGCACCTCTCGAGTGGTAAATCATCGTCTATAACTCAATTTATGTTTCCATTACCCGGTTTTGAAAGAGGAATGCAGATCTTTATTCGTTCACAATCCCCACTTGGGCTGGCCAAGTAAATTTTGATAAAAATCTAATATGAATTAAGCGTGTTATAGCTATGGAATGCCAAGTGAATCGAGCTTTCATCGCCGTTTGTAAATGAACGGTTATAATGGAAAACAAGAAGGGTTTTGCAAGGGGAGTGAGAGAGGGCAAAGCATTATAAAAAAAAGAGATGTCGTCATAACTAACAATTTTCAGATGAAAGTTTTTTTTCTCAATCCTCAATCCATACTGAATGGGTGACTGCATAGTTTTATGATGATGATCCTGTATTCCTAATCCATTTTTTTTCCTTTTGTTATTTTTTTTCATTTATGTTTCAAGTATTATAGCCCTATTCACTATTAAAGCTGGAATTTATCAAAACATAATCGTCAAAACTTCTGTTCATTCACTCATTTTATTTATTCATTCATTCATCTGTCTCTGTGAGGTGTTTTTTCACTGTTTATCTATTATCAGGGCTTTAATAATCGAATTTACATTTACACGTTTTACATGAACCGAATCATATATATTCAACAAAAAATTAGATAAAATTTTGGGTATTAAAGTAAACTGCATGAAAATCATGAAATTTATCATTTATTTTAGCCTGTATGCCAAACGCATTTGTCATTAATTTGGATATTGGATTGAATAATTAAAAACTCGAGATTGGTTAATTGTGTATTATGATGCATACCTGGATATAAAATCATATACACACATCATTGTTTGATGCGGAAATCGTAACTTTAAAACAGATTTGGGATTTCTGCTTTCTACATCATCCGCTCCAAACACGCTTAGATTTAAAAGAAATTGTGGATATGGCAGGTGAAGAACGTCTGAGAAAGAGAAAGGGTGAGTGGGAAAGAAAAGAAGGGGAGAGAGAGAGAGAAGAAAGGGGAAATTGGATTTACAGAATGTAGCTTTAAGCATTGTATTCCAATAATATTCCTTAATGATGAGCCATTAGGTAAGGGGGCACTCATACAAACCCAGATGGTTGGGCAATTTTAAGTCTGTTCCCACGACTTCTTTGACCCTTTCCCTTTCCGACCCCTTCTGTTCTGACTTATGCACCCCCCCCCCCCCCTGCGATTCGTGTTCATGTTACATCCATGCTTCATCATCATTCAACGAGGTCATCAACGGAATCGTTGAACAGATCTGGACAGTAGTCAAAGCCGTGACATGTTGGCCCTCGTTCAGGGGCGGACCAAGGATTTTACCAGAAAGGGGCACTTTTTCCGAACAAAATAAAAGCCAAAATGGGGGTTAATTTCCAATACTCACGGGGAACTATTACATGCAGAAACGTTTGACAAGCGAGCACAAAAAGGAAAGGATAAAAAGCTTATCTTATTTAATTTTCTAAATTCAGTATACAAAAAACAAACGATCAAATAAAACCAAAGCACTCTCTCTCTCCTAGTACTAAATATATATTCAGAGGGATCGTCATTTTTTATTTTTTATTTTGATATGAGTGCCATCATGGAACTACATGATCTCATCCATATTTTCAGTCTACCCCCCCCCCTCTCGCCACTCCCTTCTCTCACCCTCCATCTCTCTCATTTATTCACTCTCCTTTTTTTTGTTTCATCCTTAAAAAGTTCAAGATCAGCTCATTGCCTTGCTATGAATTCTTCCCACGATGATAAATTGTAAATTGCTGATTGAAGTCAAAGAACTGCGATTCAACATTTTCTCATACTTCCGCCGTGGTTTGACCCCCCCCCCCTCCTCCTTTTTATTTCCATTGTTAAGACAGTGTGCACAAATATTTCTTTTAAACATTTTATTACAATTTATAGTTTTGAGATGTAATTTTTTTGTCAATTTACATTTCACAATTTCAGCGTCTTATTGATAAGTGTTTCTCTTACTTCTGATATATCAACAAAGAACAGTTTAGCTCTGATATCCGACAAGCTATCAGCAGAATGTCTGTATCATTATCTTGTATGATTCAGAGAAAACAACCTTATTCCTTTTTCATATTCTCTTCATGTTTAGCAATATTTTAGTTATCCTTAATGTTTTATTTTGTTGCTGTTTGCTGTTGCTTTTCATACATTGTTTGCCACGCATTGCCTGAGAGAATACGCAAGAAACTGTCTCGATGAAATAAATCAGAACAGACCATCATGTGAAACTCTTTTTACAAGAGTACCGTTTTTTTTTTCATTTATCCAGATGAATTTGTCGTATGAAAAATCGTTTACCTTTCCGTGGCTCGCGACCACAATTCTTTTAACAGTAGAAGGCATGAGAAAGGCTTCTACGACTGTCTGATTAAATTAAGCCCAAGAAATGGATACATGTTCATTTTGTGACTGTTGTTATGCGACGGTTGGTCACATAATTCTACATCCACGTGACTTAGATTAAGACGTCCAGTCGTTTCTTGTGATTAATTGAGCCACTGATGTGCACCGCCTACGGTTGTTTCGCTGAACTCACTCATGAAACTGCTGGGTGCTTGTACTTCTGTGGAAAAGTGGATATCGTCACTTCACATTATGCAATCGTGTGTAATTTTATGTCTCTTTAGTGAATTTAGAAGACTCAATATTTCATTCTGTTTCAAATATACAAAAAAGAAGAAGAAAGGATGAGAGCAAATTCGAAATGAGAGTGAGGAAACAGTGTCAGTAGCCTAATCGGATTTGGGAATGGAAAAGTGGCGCTCGAAAAATGCCTTCTGAGCTAATCACTTGGAATTCACATAATATTATTAGATTTGCGAGATAAATAAAGAGACACAAACTCGAAGGAATTCATAAAATAAGACTGATGTGACATTTTCTAATGTTTGGAAGTGTTGTATTATCATCTGATTTCATTAATTTCATGAATAAAATAGAAAACGGACAACTAATATTTTTCTTTACAAACCAAAATAACAGATTAATAAACATGACAGAGAATAAAAAAAACGGGGAAAAACCAATAAACCAATACCAGAAATAATCCATGCCAGGCACAAATGTGAACCGATCACAATTTTTTTTAAATTTCTGAAATCATACCACAATGAGAACAGCAAGCGATACAGTTATCAGAGGGAAGCTTCTCGGCAGACGCGGAAATTTCTTCAGTCTTTCTTTCTCTTTTTTCTTTCTTTCATTCATTCTTTTTCTTTTTAGGTGAAGAAGGTGCATGGGGACGACACAGATTACAGTTCAGTCGTTAGCTTCTATCGTTATGATGAAGATAAATGTTTGGACAGCAATTCTAAGTATCATAATAGAATCAAATTCAACAGATATATATCATGTTCATTTAATGTAAATGGCGATGGTAATTGGTAGTAGTAGTGGAAGTGGTAGTAGTGGTGGTGGTAGTTATAGCGAAGTGATGGTGGTGATAGTGGTCATTGCGATAATAAAAAAAACACAGGGCATTATTGGTTTAGTAATTCGCGGCTGCTATGTCGGTAAACATGTTGTTGCTGTTGATACCCAAACTTTTGCATTATGTTAAGTGAAACTGAAGGATTTCGTGTAAAATAGTGATCCTTGTATGATATGTCGGTAAATTTATTCAAGGTGATTGTGATGTTGTTGCTGTTGATACCCAAACTATTTCTTGATCACTCTGCCAACGGTAAATTATCGCTCATATTCCACATTGAAAAGTGGGCAGAAATGAAGTTATAAGCTATCATCACCCCTCATAAACACTAAACCAACATTCCATCGTTTACACTCAGGAATAACAAGCTCGGTAGCTTGATTGAGCCTAGATGAAGAACAGATGTGTGTATAGCTCAGGTTCCAAATGTGCTTGAACCCCTATCTTCTAAATGATGAGCTTGTTGATGCCAGTGATTATAAGGGGGATAGATGTGCTTCTTGATCAGGTGATGATGCTTGAAAAACAGGGGTCGATGGAGGGTGGTAAGGATGAGTTGGCATGGTTGGTGGGGAAAATGAGGTAAGGGGAGGGGGTAGGTTGAGGAGGTGGTGGTAGTGGTGGTGGAGATGGTAGTGATGGTGGAGGGGTAGTTGGTGCAGCAGAGGACGAACTGATGGAGGAGGTTTGTCTTAAATTGGTCTAATGCCAATTCGTCCAATTACTAACTCGTCTATCATTCGGTCTACCATTAGTTCACCCACTATCCACGTGGTCTAATATTGGACTAAGTGTAAATTGGGCGAAATGAATGAAAGCAACATGGTTATGAGACGAAATGGTAATAGACGAACTGGTGATAAGACGAAGTGATGATTGGACGAAATGGTTATTGGACCAAATGGTTGTTAGGCGAAATGTTGATGGACGGAATGGCATTAGACTAAATGAAAGTAGACTATGTAATGAGTGGACGAGTTGGCAATAGACGAATTGGCAATTTACCACGGAGGAGAGTCTATGAGGATTTTTTTTTTTTGGGGGGGGGGGTAATTTTGATTGGGTGGGGTAGATGTTGACATGGGGTGGTGGTGAAGATGATGAAGGTGCATGGCGAAGAGGAAAAGGGCGAACTGATGGAAGAGGAATGTATGGGAGGTGTTGGTGAAGTGGCGATGTTGGTTGACATGGTGTTGGTAGAGGATGATAACGACGACAATGATTATGTTTATTGGCTAATCTCTAAAAAATGTTTTACCCAATATTGTGTAAAATGGGAACATGCATGTTTGTTGGGTAAAAAGAAACGAAACATTATGTAAATTTTACGCAATGTTGGGTTGAAATTTACCCTTCAAACGTGCATTTTGCCCAATATAAGGGAAACAACTACCCAGCAAACATGCATGTTCCCTTTCTACCCAATATTGGATAAAGTTGTACTCTCTGTTTTTAAAGTGCAATCAATATCATGATAGAAACATTGTTTACACCAGTCTCTGAGTGTAACCCTCACTGTTAGAAAAAAATAAAAGAAGTTCCTGCAGCAGAGTCTCGAGAACACCTGTAATCTTACCGATTTGCGTAATCTTACAAGAAATTGGTATTTGGAGTATGGAATCTTATAAATTTCCTTGAATAAAACATCCTTTTCCCCTTTTTAAACAGACCTGTTCTGTTAAATTACAGAAAAAATTCCTGTTTTATGAATTTACAGAATGATTCTGTTATTGCTTTCTGCAAAATCTTCTGTTTATTTTCTGTAAAATCACGTTTTTTTTAACAGTGCTGACACAAGACATAAAACTGAAAGAGTTAAACGAAAAGCGCGAATCAATGTTAAAAGAAAGTTCGAAAGTTAGGCAAATCTCGGGATGTGCATTTCGTGGTAGCCATTGACATGAGGGTGATGTTGATGTTTTGAAAGAGAGATTAAAAAGAACCTAGTCTTTGCCCACCCTCCAAGTGTTGATGTCTCTGAAATTTGGTGAAATAAAAGACGATTGTCTCTGCCATCCTCGCATACTGTCATGAACTCTAAATAATTCGTCAAAATATGTTACATTTTTTTCGTAATGTGAAAAAGGATTTCGTGTCGTATAGCTTTCATTGGGCTTGCGTGTGAGAATGTGACAAGCCGGCGGCCATTTTGAAATAGGGTGCCAAACTTCTCGGAGAATGTTGTGAAGCCTGAAAATAGTCGGAGCTGAGGGTAATACGAAACGAGATTGATGCCATCAAGATGTACCATCTTTTGTTGTTCAGTTGGGATGATCTCGATTTTTATCTTGTTTAATTTTCCAATTTAAATCTACAAATATTATAAAACATTTTCTTCTATATACAAAACGCCAAAAGCTTTATTGAAACCATTTTGAAGAAGTCACAGTTCCTGATTAAAGCACACGATTAAAAAGACTATTGTTTGCCTGAATCTTCTTATCAATGTTTTGCTTTATCTTTTCAATCAGATAATAAATTAATTTTCTTATCTATGCATTCAGTATGTTTCTTCATAATCATTTATTTAGTCATTATCTTTGCCATGACCGTACGCATATTTTATTTTCCTGTGGGCAAGACACATACAAAAATCTGAAGAAATTCGAAAGAGAGCATCGAATCGACCGAGTGTGCAATGGAAGCGCTTTTGCATTTTGGGGGAAATTGAAGGATTTCGTCCAAAATTTTCGTCAAAAGTTTTCCAAATTTCGGGGGGGGGGGGGGTTGGTTTATCTTTTCGGCATGCCCTTATTTTTGTAGCTCATAAATCAATCAGACACCGTGGTTCAGATGTTTGGAATTCTCTTCCACGTAATATTCGAAATTTGAAAACATCACATTCTTTTAAATTAAC
Organism: Lytechinus variegatus; assembly: GCF_018143015.1. NCBI lineage: Eukaryota > Metazoa > Echinodermata > Echinoidea > Temnopleuroida > Toxopneustidae > Lytechinus > Lytechinus variegatus. Next base: position 29,423,123 of record NC_054753.1, on the reverse strand, counting down.
TGTATAAATAAAGCACAATCTCCTTTCAAAATTACAGAATCTGTAAAGTGCTAGCAGGAAATTTTGTTTTCTATCTTTATTTTCTTTGTAACTGAAGATTAAGAATTTAACTTTGTTGAATTACTATACCATATATTCATAACAATTTGAAACTTAATTGTTAAATTTCGGCATTCTTTTCTTTCTTTCCTCTCTTCCTTATTCTTACATTTTTATTTTGTTTGCTTGGATGCAAAACAAGTTTAAAGGTGCTTCAACCAATCAAGCGTTTAGCTTATGTTGCAACACCTTTGTATGTTCATTATTTACTTGTGTTTCATATGATTATCTATGTATTATCTTACATTGTAAATTGTGAACATGCATGAATAAATAAATAAACAAATAAATAAATAAGTAAGTAAGGCTGTCGACCATTTATTACCATTGTTTAGCATTTCTGTTATAATTCTGCATTGTCATTTTCATCATCACTGCCGTAAGTAATATCACTGTCAATAAGTGAACAATTTGTATACAATTGACCGAAGGCACTAGACAATTTTTTTTTCAAAATCCTATGCCAACTTTGGAGGTCACTATTCTCTGCCGTGAACGTGACCTGTTTTATGAAGCGCTCGTAAATAAACATTATAATTTGTCGCTGTCAGACATTCGGGTCGTTGCGTTCGGCGGGACGCGACCAGTCTTCTAGCAAACGAATCCAGATTTTTCTGTTATTGTTAAAGCATAGCTCTATGGTTAAAGTAACCCAAATACATTTCATTATGGATATAAAAATATGGATTAAACAAGCGTGAAATGCTAAGGGTTGATTATCTCTATAGGTCCACGCTCGTACATTCTCCACATCTATACCGGCGTGTCAACACATAACGTGCGTAGCATTTGCATCGTACCGAACACCCATTTCCAGCCCTGGGTGGAGAGTGGCAAATGTAGATGGACGTGATTGCCAAATCACGATGGTTGGCGCCAAAAACATGACTCGAACCACGAAATCCACAGTCCTGAGCGTCAGAACTTCACCGCGACACCTACCGTTACTGCTCATGCAATATAATCATGATAAAAAGGGGGTGGTACCCCTTATTAAATCATCCTACACACAACGAAAATTATTGGTGAAATAAAATGTGAACGTGATCAATCAAGGTGTATGATTGACATGATTGGGTGTGTTTCCCTACATGATGCTTGATGGGTACGGTGGCAGTGACCTAGCGGGCTAGACCAGGGGCAATGCTCACTGAGTGACTGGCTAAGAGCCCACCTTCTGACTCGGCATTGACCTCCGTCTTTATGGGGTAGGACGGCGAAAAAATACGAAAACTGGAACAAATCCCCGAGATTTAGCCTCAAACAGGAGACTTGATTCATGGGATGACTGGTTCGGGATGTCCCTCCGGGCGATCAGGTGTGGAGTGTACCTGGTAGTTCGGCACGTCCTACACGTTTTATGGCATCTATTATGATTGGCGTGACCCGCGTATGGTGGGTGTGTGTGTGTGTGAGTGAGTATGAGTGGGTGTGGGTGTGTGTGTGAGGGTGGGTGTGTGGGGTGTGATGGTGACATGCAACCAATAGCCAGTAATCATTAATAAGTCTGTCTATTCCGACATTTATCAGAATGATATTTGATCTTAAGGCAAGTAAAAAAGATAGTAGTTGATCGTCCGGGTTTTTTGAGAGCGGTGATGAGGGAGGTCCTTGCTATTTGCTATCTTACTATTTTTTTTAAGAACACGGAGGCATTTTCTCGGTCCGATTTTTGACATCAGTGATGAGGGAGGTCCTTACTATTTACTATTTTTTTTGCTATTTTTTATTCAAATGATTGTCAGGCCATGTCAAGCTCAAATTATGTGAACGATGTATGCTCAATAGTAATAATAAATGATTAGAAATATATATATACATCTACGATTGATTGGAAATCTATGGAAAATAAAATCTATTGATGTATTATTACTGATGTATACTGGTACTGTATTGTTGTCAAACAGAATGTTCATGTCAAGTGAATAATTTAAACATTTTAATTTATGTAAGGGTAAAAAAAATGCATGGGGGGGGGTCTTTTTTATTGTCATGGAGTCTTGTTCAATTTTCCAGAGCCAATCTCATTTTTAGCTCTGGGTATGGTTTCGCATCGCAGTTTTCGGGTGCTTGTTCGTTTACATAATGTTTAATACTACTGCTCAATTTTTGTTCATTTTTAAAATTGATATTGAATATTAAATCCCTCATTGAATATTCGATACATTGCCTCCTGAGTCCTGACATTAGTTTTAGAAAACTCGCCAGAAAATTCAATGCATTTCACAAATTCACATGTCACGCCAGCACAGTCAATCACATCATCCTAGCACACATGCAGTTCTCCCAACAGAGTCACAAGCACACAATCACCGTAACACACATCTAAGTACAGGCGCTATCACTCACCAAAAAAACCCGCTGAAATACAAATTACGTCATTAGAATTGATTTATCTGCGCCATATTTCAAGAGCATGCGACGGATTAGTTCAGATTCAGTAAGCGGGGTCCCCGAAAATGCACTAAAAATGAAGAAATCCGCGATCTTTTCCGAGTTTGCAAACTTTATTTCCTTGCTAATTTATGATGGTATCTTCAAAATCCAATAAAAAAACAAATCAGAATTTTTTTCTTTCTTGCAATTACGGCGATATCGGACTTTGCAATTGTTTTTGAAGTTGCGAGAGAGATCCCAGAGTAATCTTGTGAATTTTTTCGTTATTCAGCAGCCATAAAAATAGTTAATAACAAGAAAATTGATGCTGCAATTAAAAAGGGAAGATGGCGAGGACGAGAAACAACACAATTTTTTTTTTTTTTTTTTTTTTTTTTTTTAGAAAATAGTAAATAGCAAAAATTTTCATGCGGCGGCCAAAAGTGATGCGCGCGAGGACGATCAACTACTTTCTTATTTTACTTGGCCTTATGTTCTATTTTTTTATATAGTGTCTATCTAGTTTTCTCCTTCATATTCCCTGTAATAATAATATGGATATCTGTATTGATATCTCCATGATAACGCTGTACATTCTTCCAACATGTCCAAATCAAACCCAAATCTCCACCATGAGGGAATTAAAGGACCATTGTTTTTCAAAATTGAGAGATGAAAAAAATTACTCAGTTATCTGAGATACAGCAACTTGTATTGAAAGACCGCTGTTATAATTAGAAAAAAAGAAATCCATTGTTGAATGTTCACACGCGAATTCCGCCGTATTTACAACAAAACGTTATGCTAAGCTCCTTTTCCACCATTCCTCCGCGGATCTGCCTCTCTCGTTAACCCTTCGTAACTTCTACGAACATTGAACCAATCAGCGCACAGTAACAGGCAGCCCGCCAAAACATTTGACCAATCAGAAGTCAGCGATGCGTGCCTCTTGCACTCGACTCCTCGCGAGTCGCGTGTTGTCCCATGGACCCTGTGGTAGGGTCCATGCTATGTGCATGTGAACGGGAATATTGTGCGTGCTTGATGAATAAACAGAAAAAAGGAGTGTCGCGCGCCAGCATTGGGCGATTCATGAGCAGTGTCACTATTTCATGAACTGAATCGCCAAGAAACATTGAATTAAAAATTAGACCGTAGCTATCACTCAAACGCAAACTATATTTGCTGCAAATGCTTTCGACACTTTCGAAGTTCCGTGTTGGGATTCAGATAATCACGATAAGTGAAAGTGTACTTGCATTTTTTTATGTCAAGATTTCATGAGATTTTTATTTAACTTTATTTTTCTTAATCGATTTGTGTAATAACTTCCTTGTAAGAAAATAACATGCAACAATTATTATCTTACATATTCAATCTTGATTTTAATCCTATAGCTTCATCCTGGATGTAGAAAATTTCGAATAACATTATAGTAAAGAAAAAGTTGCGAAATTGCAATAATCATCAGATTGTTCACTGCAAAAGAATGATGACGGGCATATAATTTTTCAGCGAACTATATATAGGTTTTCCCGTCCAATTACATCAGAGTTGCAATTAAATTAATGAAAGTACGTTCAAATTCGAAATATTTCGTCCAACCTCTGCACACATAGTTCATTTCCATTCATTTAGCATTCAATTCCGTTCTATATCATTCCTTTGAATTTTGTAGAAATTCAATTCAGAGAGAAACTCGTTCAAATTAATGGCCCTAAGGTGTCATTTAATTTCGCGACGACGAGCTGATCGTTTAATTTCGCCTAAAACACCATTTTCGATTTCATTTATCAGAACACATATTTGCACTTTAAACTTCCAAATTCTGATAATGTTTCTGTATTTATTTTTTTCAAAGTTTACCCTATATTTCTATTTTGCGGATCTTTTCAGTTAGAATCATTTTATTCCATTATGTTTGATAAAGACGTAATTCATGCAACACTTATAGGATGTGGCTGTAAACGCTTATTCTTTTAGTGATTGATGAGTGGGTGCAGGGGCGGATCCAGGATTTCCCAAAAGGGGGGCACATTTTCCGGAGGAATTTGACGATAAAAAAAGGTTATTAACCAAAGAATAAGGGTATTTCGTCCACGAAAAAAAATAATTGTGCCTCTAAAGGGGGGGGGGCACGAGTCGGCTGTGCCCTCCCCCTGGATCCGCCATTGAGTGGGTCGATGACCTAGTATGCCAGTGGTAGGTATTTTTTCTTCATCATCTTGTTCTTTTGTATTTTACATAATTGTATATAATTTAAATCGTTTTGGGGAAGGGATGGGTATCATGGAATTGACCACAGTCTATATATAGTTATGAAAGTGGAACAAAAACGAGTTGTTGTTCCGATGATGGTCTGTCAGATGCAAAATTCAGTAAAATTTTTAACATCCAATTTAGGGGTAAAACCCATTTCCATAATTATTCAAAAGAAGTAAAAAAACAACAACAACGAAAAACACTGTCCATATCTTGTAAGTGATTGCATATTAATGATTTTGAATTCCTAAACGTTCGCAAGGAAGGTACCGGTGAGAATTTGAAAACACTACTCAGCTATTTTAATTTGATCGTTCTTTATAAATGTTTAAATGAAATAACTATGAAATCGCGTGCCAGTAGAATTAAATTAATTTAAGTATTTGGCTATTTAAATGCTGATCTCATAGGTCATTCAAATTAGTTGCAAATTGAATTATTACATCATTAAATCGGTTGAAATTTTGACGAAATTGGACGGGAAAACCTATAATAAAAAAAATGAATATGACATAACTTTACAATTTTCATCCGACTTTCATTGATTTTCATTGTCTTGCCATAGTTTGATCTACTCTATTCAAAATCATGTTTGGTTGTTGTTGTTTTTTATACATGGGAGTAACCCAGTAACTTGACGCGTTCTTATTACACATTCCTATTTGGTACGGTTCTTCTCCATCCATGTTCTCAGCTAACATGAAAGAATGTGCGTGGGACTATTCTTGAAGGATATATTGTGGGTGGATGTTAATAAAGTGATGAAAGCGCATTGGTATTGTGTCGAGAAGGGGAATGACAAAATATGGTTATGAATTGATAATTGGTTCTTTCGGTTAAATATTTTGCCCCAATTTACACTTTTTGTATCGAGTGTGAGTTGATCGTGGCATGTGAAATTTTACGTGAAGAGAGAGGAGATGGGAGTGGAGAGTGGGTGCAAAAACAGCCAAAATTACTTGTTGGTAATATTACTTTAAAAAGTGTGTTTCCCCTTCGAATAATATCCAACAACATTGTCAGTGTATATTGATAGACGATTTTGTGATACTGATATAAGGACGACTTTTACGTCAATAGAATGCAAAGATAACCGCAATATATTATACATTTCATTGTGAATTCACAAAAGGCTTCTAAACATGGCTTTGATTAAAATTCATGCGGGATGATCATGATCCCGTAACTTTACGGTTCGAAAAATCTGAGAAGAAACTGCCTAAATCCCAATAAAAAGAGTCAAAGAGTAGTTAATACTCTAACAAAATGGATAATCATCATCTCTACCTTCTTGCTTTCTCTCTAATCCTGATCTTTATCCCTTCTTCCTTTCTGATGAACTGGAAAATAGGATGCGTTTTCTCACGTTGGATGATCGCCCCAAAACAATGACTTTCAACATGCACCTAATCGTCACTGAGAAATCTTCTTTTCTGCTCAGCCGTTAAGCGCGACGATGTCTGTTGATGATAATGATCATCCATTGTAATATTGATGATTTTGATTGTACTGTAAGAAGGGAGAAGAGATATTTCAAATGTCTGTGGAGGCATTTTTTTTTACTTCATATAAGCAGGGCAGTGACCTAGCTTGCATCAAGGTCGAAGAAAGAATGCCAATATGGGACACCACATCTGAAGATGAAATCCAATGATCAGAGAATAATATCCATACTTTTTGTAACATTCCAAATATGCATGTTTTTGGTCGGAGGGAGAGGGGGAGGGGGGCAACTTTGCTGATAAAGTCGTTTGGAAATATGCAATAAAAAAGTAAGAAATTACGATTTATGGGGAATCTTCTGCCCCCTTGCTGTGTCAGGTTGTAAAATGGGAATCGAACTCTAATATTTCCAAACATCATAATGAAACCCGTTATCACATGGGCGGTAAACTGCCACTTCGTCTATTGTCAACTCGTCTACTGATCACATGGTCTACCTTTATTTAGTCTAATGCCAATCCGTCCATCAACATTACGTCTATCAACCATTTTAGCAACCATTTGGTCCAGTTATCCCTTCGTCTAATGACCAGTTCGTCTATGAACATTTCGTCTCATAACCAGTTGGTCTAGTTTTTTATTTTCATTCATTTTTCCCAAATAACACTTAGTCCAATTAGACCAAATGGTGTATGGACTAAATGGCTATTGGACCAACTGGTTATTAGACGACATGGTGAGTGGACGAAATGGCAATAGACCATGTGGATAGTTTACGAATTGATGGTAGACCAAATGCTATTAGACGAATTGGCATTAGACTAATAACAAAAAACAGGGACGTACTTGAATACTTGCGGACTTTAGGGCGCTTGGGTATAAAATAGTCTGCTATACAGACTCTGAATGGCTCGTGAGGCGCTGCTGCTGGTTGGCGAAGCAAACCAGCCTGAAAGGGCGAGCGATGCGAGCCATTTCAGAGACCTAGTCTGCTATGCAGACTCCTGGAATCAGCTGTAGTACACACACCGCAGATGTGGGTCTACATTTTTAGACTAGGTGTAAAATGAGGGTATAATTTTTGTTAAATCATCGATTTTTTTATTCAGTTATTTTACATGTATCGAATGTCTCAAGGTCTATCATGTTTTCCTCAAACGATGCAAGCCCCATCCCCCCCCCCGCCAAAAAAAATTAAAAAAGGAATAAATAGATAAATGAATGAATGAATAAATAAATAAAAATAAAATATGACGAATAATTTTTTTTTAAATTTTGCTGTTAAGTTTATTCACAAACGGGAAATAATTCTGGAGTTTCATAAGATACGATAAGACGAACCCCTTCATTCCATTTCATCAAAAACTTTTCATACAAGGCATGTCCTTTTCACCCCCCCCCCCCCCCCGGCCCCCAGTCGACATATCAATATGCATCATACCATGACTTCATGGTAATTTCAATCATTTCAATTTTATGTCAGATTCCTATTATTGTTTCGATTGATAGTTTTCCACCAGGTGATGTTATTTATCTAGATTGAGATGTGAAAAGGATAGGCCTTATTGAAATAAATGGAATGGCTTTACGTTTTTCTACGACGAGAACCCCCACCTCAACTTTCTTATCTTTTTATATTTATAAAAGTGTTTGCGCACAAATTGTATCTTTGTTTCCACAATCAGGTAATCAAACCTATTCACTCGGAAGAAACCATATCGATATCTAAACCACCAAGCGTTTTATCGAAATTTTATTTGTGATAAATATTGTCCAAGCAACGAACCATTGGAATGGTGGTTGGGGTATTGTACAGACCCAGCATGAAATCAGACTCTCCGGGACTACACGGTAAGCTCCCCCAGCTAAACCAGTGGGTATTTATAACAATTTTTCGCTTGTCTTTTCTTGGGATAAGGATTGGATTTAAGCCTCCTTCTTCATGTTCTTGGCTAGCATTAAAGGACAAGTCCACCCCAACAAAAACTTAATTTGAATATAAATAGAAAAAATCAACAAGCATAACACTGAAAATTTCATCAAAATCGGATGTAAAATAAGAAAGTTATAACGTTTTATAAAGTTTCGCTTATTTTCAACAAAATAGTTATATGAACGAGCCAGTTACATCCAAATGAGAGAGTTGATGATGTCACTCACTCACTATTTCTTTATTGTTTGAATTATACAATATATCAATTCTTATGAATTTGACGATTAGGACCTCCTTACCTGAAGCACAAAATGTTAAAATAATGGAATTCCACGTGTTCAGGGAGGAATGAAACTTCATTTCACATGACAATGACGAGAAAATAAAAATATTTCATATAATAAAATACAAAAAAATAGTGAGTGAGTGATGTCATCAACTCTCTCATTTGGATGTAACTGGCTCGTTCATATAACTATTTTGTTAAAAATAAGCGAAACTTTGAAATGTCATAACTTTCTTATTTTACATCCGATTTTGATGAAATCTTCAGCTTTGTGCTTATCTGATTTTTCTCTATTGATTCAAATCAACATTTTTCTGAGGTGGACTTGACCTTTAATAAGATTGTCTATGTCTGATCTCTGAAATTCTTCCTAAGATTTTCACAGCAGGATTTTTGAAGGAAATGATTTTTTCCCATGAAATCTCTGTTTTTTCGACAATTTAAAATTATTGTTTTTCAAGTGGAAGAGCTGGTGCTTTAGATACTCAACTGTTGTATCAGCTGGAACAAAAATGAGATGACTACTTTGTTAAATCCTAAATTTCAAACACAATCGACAATTTTGGAACAAAAGAAAATATTGAATGCCGTTATAAGTTACTCAAAAACATCAGTTGCCTCTTGCATGAATCCGTGCGACCACATCATACAAAGTATTGATTTTTGCGTAATCTATAATGTTCTCAATATTTTCTCAATCACATTTCACTTGAAAATGTTAGCCATCTTACTTCTAACCTCTACTTCTCGCTGTTTTGTTCTCTGTTTCCTTCTTTATCAAAGCTTTCCATCAAACTGTAAGGGCCCCACCCTTTTGGGGTGAATGGTTTTGCTCATCCACCAATCTTGTTAAAAACCAACTCTTCCCTGTCCGACCCACAGGCAGGTGGCCCCCAAATAAAAAGGGTTGGAAGAAAAGAGTTAGCATTTTCCCAGCGCCGTCTCAATCTAAGCTTTTACAGGACCAAAAGAAGAAGAGGGCTTCGTTAAAATAGGATCCAAACCCGCTTGAAGGGGGTAGAAAGGAAATCTTTTACTCGCGGCGCCTCCTTTGGTAGGATTTGATGGGTGCTTGGCGGGGAGGGGGTCGCTATTGAGCCTCGCAGCGGGGCGTGGTAGGGGGAGGATAAGCACCCCTTTGGAATAGTCCTTGCAGTGTTTCATGGGGTCATTATACTTCTATTGTTAGATGATTTCTTGACAATCGCTGTAATGAACTCGCCTGAATGGCTGTTTCTTGCTACATGAATGATTCAAATTTAACGTATAATTTGTCTACTGTGCTTTGATATCAAAGAGTGCCGCCTTTTATTGTGGAGTCAGCTTCTCATTTTATCAAAATTCTTCTTCCCTTTTCCATGTTTTAATCTCACCCATACTCAGCCTTCCGATTCATTTTACTTGTCTTCTGTCCTCAACATTTCATTCAAGCATTTCAACCATTTTTCGATACCCCTTCTTTCCACCATTATGCTTTTCTTGCTTTACATAAAACGCTGTTTAAAAATCTATTACCCAATATTAGTATTGTTTAAAGCTTTAAAAAGTTGTTTCAAGATTCAAACAAGTTGTTTGAAAATTTCAAACAATTTCAAATAAGTTTAAACTATTTTATAAAAGTTTACGCAACTTGTTGTTCATGTTAGAATGTCGGGCGTTACAAACAACGTGCTTACATATTTGAATCAGTGTTTGTATATTGACAAGCCTTTTGTAAATTTTGTAATTTTGAAAATGCTGTGTTTACGCATGGGCCTATGATAGGTCCATGGTTTATGAGAGGTCGTAATAAAATTGTTTTCTTATCACAGTTCGATAACTTTTCTTCGATACATGTATATAGCAACTGTTCAATGCTATAATGTTGTGAGTGTGTTTGGCTTGTATTTATTATTATTGTTTTGTTCGTTAAGCTTTATTTTTGTTAATATTGCGTTTTGTTACAATAAGTCTTATTTGTCTTAATACTTATGACTTCATGATCTAATTAAACATACAAATATTTTTTAATTGTTTTCTATAAATAATGTACATTCATTTAAACTTCTTTTCATCATTTTTCTTCAGTTTCCGAAGGAATGACGTCACTTTTTGACAGTTTTTACATTCATTGAGCTTCTCAGAGGCTACGTCGAGAACTCTGTCAAAATAATGTTCTGATGGAAAACAAACGCAGCAAATAACACATCACTACCAAACAGAACTTAAAGGTGTCATGGGAGTATAAGGAAAACGTACAAATGCAGCTTTTCTCTCATGAATTCTTTTATTAATGTACCCACAAAAACATGTAGAGGTGTTAGAGGCGTCGATGGTAGGTGTCAAAAGCTCACAGATTCATGGGGATGTAAAAAGCATTCGAGGACAATACGGGAGCGTTTCATTATACGTTTTGTATGTGGTTTTTCATCAGCAAATGTTATAAGCTAGTGAAATACTTGCCTCTAATAGCCTGGGAGCCCGCAGTCAGTTGTAATCATTTGATGAAAGTTTCTTGAAACGCTCCTCGGTCTGATGGAGCTTGATGGACAGGGTGTCGGCAGAAAATGTGTAAGGATGCAGTCACACTAAACCGATGGCATTCAAAATTAGATTTGGTCGGACCGGAGTCGGTTCCTTTCGGATGAATGCGATGTGATGTTGGTTGATTTATTCATGGAGTTTATTTCATGATGGTATTTATGATATCGTAAATATCCACAGATTTCAGATCAGTTTTGTTCAACATTTGATATAAAATCCATGGAACGTTTTGCGTGGTGGCTCGCTGGTAGAGCGCCCGCCCCATGAAGGTGGTCGTGGGTTCGATCCCCGACCGATAGTCTTACGAAAGTGTTTCGAAATGAGACATCCACTTCCTTTTAGCTGGGCCTATGGGCATTCGATATTATGATTGGACAAGGTTGGAAGTCATGATGATACCATATTATGTTATGCAGGGTAAGCTGCTAGATCAGGGTGTGTTTTTTTAAGAGAAATGCCAGTAGTTGCAGTAAACACTGATTTCATGAGAAAGTCTGTAAAACCCTGCAGGCTTAATTGTCAGAATATCATCGAGGATCTAGATCTGGTACAGTTACATAAACTGAACTTTGTGAAATCTTGAAATCTACGCTGAAAAATGTTAAATTTGTTTAACAAATTTTTGACATTACTCCTATTTGTTTAAGATCAGTATGCTCGATCTGTAATGAAAATCATAAGATCAGTATGCTCGATCTGTATGAAAATCATAAATCAAAATGTTCAGACTGAAGATCCTCAACACAGATAAGCGCACATGGGACAGTGTATAATTATTGCTTTGAATGTCAGGCCCGACGCTCTACCCGAATCCTGTGCTTATTTGTTGATTTCTCAGTAATTACACAATTTCTTCCAAAATCCTTTGGTACATACGTTTTATTTATACAAACAGACACTTCCATTTGATCATTTCTTTGGATTCTGAACGAATTCATTTTGATATCGTTACCAAAACTAGCATTTACCTTTAACTCAAGTTGGATTGGTTATTAAACCGTTATTATAATCTTGACAAAGCTGTTTTGTCACTGCAGCTACCCTGCTGTTCTCATTTTGTTCAGTTAGAAACTCAATGAGCAATGGGAAGCAATAGGCCAACAAATCTTGTAGAGAAATCATGTTGGAAATTTGAAATATGTTTCGATAGGCTCATATTCTATCAATATCATTCTTTCAATTGCTGTTGGAGCCTCTTATGCAAATGTCGAGAAGAAATAGGCCTAGTAATTTGAATTAATTTTCAAATTCCAATCTTCTGACAATTTATTTTCTCTTTGAATTCGAGGGAAAAACATGACTAAAAGGAACAAATAATTTCCTTGTTTATTTCATGATATCAGGTAAAAGCACTTTCGATTTATTTGAAATGTCGAATAACATTACATTGATTGTGACTCGACAATGCTCTGTACAAGTTGGTTTGCCCATAGCCCAATCTCGGCACCCCATAGAAGTGGGCTCGAATTACGCAGTTTGATTGAAAATATAACTTTCTTTCCCCTTCATGAAATGCTATAAAAATAGTGAAATTTATTACTCATTTCGGCGCAAACGTTGCGGTTTCTTTTTATCGTTTTATTTTGAATCCCTTTTCAATCAGTGATATTTTGATTAACTTTCAAATAGGGCTGCTGCATCGCCTGTGGTGATGCGAAGTTTTCTCGTCTGAATCGAACGCGCATGTTACGCACGTGTGTCGGGAGGGCGTGCGCCCCGCGGAGAGCTGGAGTAAATTCGAACCAACCCTAATAACACGCTTACGGCATGCGCAGCGCGTCTCATTAACCGCGGGACCCTGCTGGTATTGGCGCCCTGAGCTCCGGGCGTGACGACCCTGGTATAAAGGTGGTCGAAAAATGTGTAAGTACAAAACAATTTCGCCACAAGGCGAGCAACAAGCCTAACACCAGCCCATTTTCGACCTTATACAGACAAATCTTGTACTGAGTATTTTCCGTTGGAATAAATTGTATACAAAAATTGTTCCGTAGGTAATAAGGCCTATTGGCATTCCACTATTAATAACCTATTCTATCCTATTGAACCTATTATCGCAGCGGATCTTACACAAACTAACCAGTTCATCAATCTGAGTAGAGCAAAAATCGAGGGCTTACCTCAAAATTGGTCAAAAAATAAGGGGGCAGGGACAGAGATCGTTGGCAAGGAAAACGATTTTCGAAATTTCAAAAAGGCAAAAAATTTCGCTCTATACTTAAAAAAAAAACCTTGTCCCCCGTTGCGCTCCCTCAAAAATTCAGGTTCGTTATAGTTACTACTGTCGGAGATAATGGCAAACAAAACAAAAAAATCTATGGGACAGGCGAAGGAAATATGTTTGAATGAACATCAAGCGAGAGCGAAGCGCATTGTCGAAATTTAAAAGAGAAATCTGATCTTACACGCGTAGATTTTCTTCCTTAAAAATGAAATAAAGTTATGTAACATGGATATCTCGAGGAAGGGTGGAGGCAATACTACCCCGCTGTCATGGCTGTGTTCTGCCGCGTATACATAATGTATAAAAATAAATCTAACGGTTTGGAGGAGAGACGCCACCAACATTGCGAATCTCAAGTGAAACCTACCAAGGACGTAATAAGAAGCCAAGCTCGGTGTATACGATCCGTCGGCAGTCAGAGCAATTCACAGCCGTTTTCTTTTTCATCATGTTGACGGCGGCTTAAAATAACTCATTTTCCAGATGAGCGCCGATGCTTAATTAGTATCCTTATTGATATTACCGTCTCATTTATAATTCTCTGTCATCCCAACTTTCTTTCATGGGCTTTCGTCTGCTATTATCAGCATGATCGGGGAGTCGAATTAAAAGCGTTTTTAGCTGCTGATTGTTGAAAAAATGTCTCCGCGATGTTATTTTGCGTTTTTCTGCTTCTTTGACCATTTTGGTTGCTTATCAAGGGACGCCATTTAATATGTCATTTGAAACCCTACATGTCCACCCTGTAACTCCGGGGACAATAGTTAAAAGGCAGTCTGGTAGGTATAGGTTATATACCCTAATTATTCACCTTTTCATGGTGGAGTGTATTTACTTTGTATGTTTTCGTGTAATACAAATCTTTATAAATGCACTGATGGCAAAAAGAGGGGGTTGTAAAAGTTATTTCGATAAGATGCAGCCTTGATTTATGAGATGTTGATTATTTTGTGGGACATTTCATGGCTACGTTTCTCAACTATATCCAATTTATTGGCACCCAGGATGATAACTCTATATAATTATGCTTCTGATCCATCTTTAACAACAAAAATATATTTCCGCTATATTGAACAAATTAATACACTTTTTGTAATGCAGAACGCAGTTAATTCCTGACTATGCAAGGAACGAAGTATAGGTACTCCCGGTGTGCCAAAGTTTTTTCCCCGTTTTGGTGTCATAATTGGATATATGTGAATTTGCTCTTGATAAAATTATGATAGCAAATGGATCTTTACAAAAAAAAAATCAAGAATGTTCGGAAGCACAGCTAGTGCACCACTTTTGTTTCAGGCAAAATATTGCGGAATGAATGTTCTCAAGATTCGAATCATACACTGTAAAAACTGTGGTGTTGAAACTGACACCAGTTGGTGTTAATAGAGGACCACACCCTGAGGTGTAAAATTACACCCTAGATCTTGAACATAACACCAAAGAGTGTAAATATAACAACCAAAGATGTTGTAATAACACCTTTAAGTGTAAAACTAACACCACCCATTTAACACCGGTGTAAAATTACTGGTGTGGTCCTATATGTACACCGGTTAACACCACAGTTTTTGCTGTGTAATGGGCATCTAATATACGGACTACGCATGCTCACACAGTCAGAATGTTGCATCCTGGGTAGGAAATGAGGAACTATTTGAATAGTTTAGGTCTTGAGATGATGCTTTTCAAAATGTATGTGGTATACATTGGAATTTCATTTCATTTTAACTTGGTATTGGATGTTGGGAGTGATAGGCATGTGTCAGTTCATTTTGATTTGATCATTGTATTGTACTACATTATGACTTTTTGTTGTGTCTAATTTTTGTTTTGACTGGTAATCATCGCTGCGATACCATCACCATGACAACACAGGATATATCCAGGACTGGTTTTCAAAACACAGATGAGCTCCGATTACGATAATTTTTTTTTCTTTGTTTCGTTTTATTACCCCCATGTACGATTCGATCAATAGTGCCTTGTGTGTTATTAGAAAACATCTTTTGGTCATGTTGGTTAAGAACGTCCATATATGATTCACTCTCATCTCTCTCCACCCCCCCCCCCCGTTCTGCTACGACCAAACCCATCTCCCTTTCTCACCCATTCCTCAATGTTCTTTTTATTCTAAAATCAGAGAGTAAAAATAACCAATATTGGGTAGAAAGAGAACATGCATGTTTGCTAGGTAATTTTCCTCCTCGATATTGGGCAAAAGGGTAAATTTCAACGCAACATTTACCCAACAAATGAAAATATCTCACTTTTCAGGAGGCACGGAACGGTTTTGAAAGTAGGAGAGGGGGGGGCTCACCATGCAAAAAATCGCAATCATATGATAATTTTTACGTTTTTGTACACGGTTGTGGAAAAAAGTGGGAGGCTGAAGCCCCCCCCCCCCCCACAGCCACCGCCGTGATTTGAAGAATGTTGTGCGACGTTTGAAGGTGATGTCAACTGTCTGCGTCTTTCTCATGATCTTTGAAATGTCATTTTGCTATTGGTATGGATTTATAAGCCTTCGATGTGATAGCAATCAAGCTATTTCAGTTAGCATTAATATGAAAACAAGTTGGTTGCCTTTATCACCCTTCCTTTTCTTTACCAGTATTGTGGGATTGATTTTGGATATCTTGGCTAATCCGTTACAAACATCATCAAAGTGGTGACACCGTGACGGGCAGCCGGGATTCTACGTCGGATCCTTCCGCTTTGCCCTCCGTTTGATCAGGCGGGAGGAGACACCGAGTCTCGCACGCGCCAGGCTGAATTTATTTGGCGAAATCAGATAGCCACGCGCCCGGTGACCACACACGGGGTACAGGGCCCGAAAATAAATGTACCCTTGATTGCTTTCTTGACACTCTGTGCTGACCATCGTTTTCACCCTGGACATCTGGATTGTCTAGACCTTGTTTATTGAATATTGGTCAGCCCAGCTAACCAAGGCGACGATTACAATTACTGACACTCCCTCTTTTTAATACCTCTATGGTATTATCTTGGACCTGAATAAGAAAGTGACCCATAATTATATTACATGTATCTATTCCCCATGTTTTGTGTGGTTCACAGTGCTTGGCGCCGAATAGTTTCATTTTTTTTGTAAGAAATAAAATCTAAAGAGGAAAAAAAAGCCTCATTCAAACTAATGAGCTCTAGAGTATGAAAGAAACCACTGATAGGCCTATAAGCCTAGCCTATATTTATGTTGAATTTCATGAATTGTTAGGCCTCTTACATAAAATCAATTCCGATGTCAATTTTATTTGATTAAGAATATCTGAAGCTTGCTCAAATAATTATTTAGAAAATCCAAAGGACGTCCCATTTATGTCAATCTACTTTGACCTCGAGTGCAACAACCGACCTGCAATAACCCCTAAACATGTGGCATCGTGGCAACGGTTGGGAGAAACAAATTCATATGTATAAAATGATTCTTCTTATATTCCAGATTTTCCTTACCAATATTCTCAATGTGGAACAATCGTTCACGAATACCACAGTTTCTATTGATGTAACACACGCACGCGATTGTGTAATCTGTAAGAATGAGTGAGCGCGTGTCGCACGCTCTCGGATTTTTTTTACTTTTTCGATAAAAAGAACACAAAAAACATGGATTTGCCCATGCAATTTCTGCAGGTGTTTTGATAATTATTGGGATCTTTTCTATTATTGAAAACAGGAAAGAAGAGTAATTTTATGGGTTATGGTAATGTACACACAGAGGTTACTCTTTATTTGCTATACCCACTGTAGTTTGAATGGCAGAAAATATTGCCATAAATCAACAAACGCCTCATTTGCGGGTTGAAATGAAAATCATTGTTCGTAAAATGACGGAGGAAGAAATGCATGAGGGTTCCTTTATGAAAATTTCAATGTCAAGGGTCCGTGAAATTAAACAAATCAAATAAGAAGTCTAACCAAAAGTAAAGAACAAATAAACTAAGTCGAAAATTAAGTGTCATGATATTTTCGCAGAGCTTATATAGGCATATTCCTATCAGAAATAAAGCAGTAATGAATTCCGGAACTACTGATAACCCATAAGAGTTTATGTAATCGATAAAAAAATGCAAATGAGTATGTTTGAATGTTATTTTAACGCATCGACATTGAAAATATCTTGCTTTTTACAAATTTTTTTTTTTTGGCAATGTCCACTTAAAAGAAAGCATCATATGTTTATAAGCGGCATGTTTAAAGTTTAAACATCAACGATAATTGCCTAAAATTACGTGATAAGTGTTATTTTCACTTATAAAGGATTCCAAAACTAACCAAGACCTGGGGTAAACTGATGCATTTACACCTCGAAACCTGCTCAACCTCGCCTACGTTAGACCAGTATAGGCCCACGGTTAGACATCCAAATCAGAAACTCAAACACTCGGCCATTAATTTCACAACAAGGGATAAAGTTAAAAGCTTTCTTTATACTCTTTGCGTTAAATTTCACGCATTAACTAGTTACATTGAAAGGAGAGGATGGGAAAGTGTTTTGGGGGCAGTTAGAAGCAAATAAATCAAGGTTTTTGATTAGCGAAAGCCGACAAAAAACGAACTGTTTTGGATTATAACGAGGATAAAGAAAACGGAAGCTCTTCGCACCTATTTCAGCTTCTTTGTTGTGTATGTTGCCGACGATTTTCACCTTGTTGTCAAGCTTGGGCAAATCACCCGAAAGTGCATGCCACTATTCCAAGTTATTACTGAATGATGTCTTTATACGATGTCGAGGATATGTAAAAGCAAAATCATATAGTCATAATTATTTTTTTCTTGCTTGACCGTGTCAATGACGAGGTGCATTAAGTCATACCGCCATTTCACTTGCGTCGGTGATGTCAGTTGCAATCGTGTCTATTAACAAAATCAAATCAACAAAAAGAAATCCCCCTATAGTAACATTTTAAGCCCCTTTTGGTGAAGATATTGATTTCCTTCTTGTCGCCAAGGTTTGTTAAAAACGTTATTTAAAAATTTATCAACGGTGTTTACGATAATTATGAATTTTACACTAGTTTTTTAACAATTTAAACAACCATGCCTAATTATTAAAGATTAAATATTGAAAATCGAACTTTGTTATTTACGATTCTAAACCCTGTTTACTTGTTAAAAAATAATATTGTAAATGTTTAATAGTAAAGAGCGTTGTGCACAAGGTTTTTGCTATGTATGTTCGCACATTGGGTCGTGTGGTCCAGTGGTTAGAGCATTGGACTCAAATCACAAGGTTGTGAGTTCGAATCCCAACTCTACCATCGTCTCCACTTTGATAAAAAGATCCGAGAGTAATAACTGTCTTCTGTAACGTCAGGCACTATGACTAATTAACCTAGACGTAAAATGTTACCTAGGTAATTGGTTACATGCCAGCTTGGCGTTTACCAGTAAATGAAGCTGTCCTGCCGAATTCTAAAAAAAAAAAAAAACTGGGACAGATTTGAAAAGTCTATAAGATTTTTGTTTCAAATTATGATGTCTTTATTTTGGTATATATAGGTGCTCTAAGGTCTTATCGTATCGTTGAAATGCAATTAAAAAAATCCATGCTTGAGCGAACACGGGACGTTTTTTTTTTTGGGGGGGGGGTTCAAAAAGAGGCTTGCGCCAGAATTGCAGAAAATGAGTAATATGATGATCAGACTTCTTGCTAATCAGGAGACTTCCTCTTAACTTTTTCATTATCTGTCCAACCATTTTCGAATTATGCTGTCAAAATTTATTTACAAAAGACAAGACCTTAGAGCACCTATTAACACAAACATAATTAGACATTAAAATTCGAAACAAAAATATTAAAGACTTTTCAAATCTGTCCCGTTTTTTTTTATACGCCCTATAGTACGGGAGTTACCATAAACAGAAACAGAAACTTTCCGAGAGAAATAAAAAGAAAGTCATCCCAAATCCATCGGAAGATTTCATCGGATTTCCTCCCCATTATCATGATTATATCGAAAAGAGAAATCATTGTTTGGAAGAAGAATCTTCCCTGTCGACCAAACGATGAGGAAAATTGTCCGATTGTCTGGCTGTCAGCCTGCTATTTTGCACCTCTTCATAATTGAAGATGGTCTAATCTTGGATGACATGTTCCCTTTTTCCGATCAAAGGAGGGGTTAATTCTGCTCTCAAGATCGAAGTGACAGTCACTCATGTCAATGGGGGTTTGCCGCAGTCACATCCGCAAAACCGAATCCAGACCGATCAAAGCTATTACGTTATTATCAATGACATTCCATCGGTCGGTTTTGGAGTCGGTTTCGTTGATGTGACTGCATCCTGCCGGCCGCTGACAAAGAACATACAGGTATGAAAAGAATCCTCCTTTCGTGTCTGACCTCTACGAATTTGTCAATGGAGTGATTCTGCAAAATCCACCAACTTCCTAACGTCTTCGGGAACACAAAGACAGCTTGAAGATGAGGATGGCCGTGCTAATGGGTGTGTAATCTTCAAAGAACCTTGCCAACGGTGGGACGCGGGAGATGTTGTTGATTTCGTGTCAATCACAGTCTTCGGAGATGGGGGAGGGGGGCTGTTTCAGGAGGGGTTGCCATCGAACGCAACTCCAAAATGAAACGTAATTTTTTTTCAGCCAACAATAAACACATGCACATTTAGACATTTTTATTTGTATTCAATAACTCTTCCTGCAACACTCCCTTGATGTCCGATGGAAATGTTTGGAAACGCAGGAAGACATGAGAGATGGCGTGAGGAGAGAAAGTATCAGATTAAAGAAAATTTATATGAAGGACTAAAATTGATGATTCCTCGCTTTTAATAATAATAATAATAATTAGACTTATATCGCGCCAAATCCACTCTTTAGAGTGCTCACGACGCTTTTTAGGAAATTATCCTTTCAAGCAATTGATATCTTTCTATCGAACAGATCAACGTCATTCACAAAAGTGCGCCAATCTGCATTTATTGTGGTACATGTAACTCCCGTAGGAACTCGGCAGGACAGCATTTTTTGCTGGTAAACGCCAAGCTGGTATATAACCAATTACCTTGGAAACATTTTACGTCTAGGTTAATCAGCCATAGTGGCTGACGTTATAGACGACAGATATCACTCTTGGGCCTTTTTATCAAAGTGGAGACAATGGCAGAGTTGGGATTCGAACTCACAACCTTGCGATTATGAGTCCAATGCTCAAACCACTGGACCACACGACCCGTTAATTTACTATTATATATTTCGGGACGTAGAATTAATTGTATCACTGGCGGATCCAGATGGGGGGGGGGGCACAGCCGGCCCGTGTCCACTTTTGTGAAGCAAAATTAAAATTTGTAATGTAAAAATGTCGTCGAAGCAGAAGTGTGCCCCTCCCCTTTGAAAGTTTTGTATGACTTGTATGAATATGATTTTTTGTGTGTAGATTTAATAAACGAAGGCATACATTTTCTGAAAATGAAAAAAATATGATGATATTAAAAAGAAGAATTATACAGAGAATTATACATTTCTAAAACGCGTGTTTGCCGGGAAACCTTTACCGTACATGTCTAACAGAAAATGGCGCCAAAGATGGAGAGTAGATAAACTCGTAAGTACTCGCGCAAAGCCGATAATTAGTTCTACCTTACGCCGTTCAACTATGAAAAGAAGGCAATAGATCTTCAATCTTCTCAAACATGACGTTTCTTTGTCTTTTTTTACTCCGTCGTTTCCGCTTCGGTTCCGCTTAAAAAATTAAAATCCTCAGCGGTCTTCTTGTGCAGTATAATCTTTAGGACTATACCAAGTTCATCTCCCGGTTCATCTCTCTGTTTATTTGCCTTTTTATAAACTTCGAAACTCATTCTATTACTTACAATTAACGTCAAGGGGTTCTCGTTTTAAAGCTTTAGAACTTGATCGCATGACTTGAAAGTGTTCATCTCTTGAATGAATGGTACAAAAGAAAGGAGTGGATTAGTAGGGCTGGGAGAGGGGGCGAATCCTTGGTAGAGGCGCTCATTTTCACCCCTAAATGGATCCTGGATTAACCTGTGGGGTGTAATTAAGTCCATTATGGGCAGATAAATGGAGAGCTTCGTGTAAATTGGAAGTGGTATTAGGATACATCTTCGACGAGGCAGAGCTAAAGATGATCAGAATTACTCTTCCTCATTTCCAACCATTCTTCGATTATGTACTCGTGGTTTTACCTTCCACCATCCATTCTTTTACTCGAGAAAATGTATCGCTTGGATGTTTTATGAAAATGATAGCACCGTGCCTCATTCGATTTTCTAATCCCTTATAGGCTTATTGTCTCCAAACATGTAATTAAAACGTTTGATTAAAAAATTGTACAATTCTGTAAATGGGCCTAATACTTTCCCAATTTTTTTTCTAAACAAATAGTTCATTTCATGTATGAACTGAAGTATGATTCTTATACGCAAAATTATATATAATTTATGTTTTATGTTTTAATTGACGGGCATTGTTGAACTATCTGTAACTGTTGTTTTATTTGATTCTTGTGACAATATTTCGTTTGTGTATCGTGTTTAAAGGTCAAGTCCACCTCAGAAAAATGTTGATTTGAATCAATAGAGAAAAATCAAACAAGCACAATGCTGAAAATTTCATCAAAATCGGATGTAAAATAAGAAAGTTATGACATTTCAAAATTTCGCTTATTTAAAAAAAAATGGTTATATGAACGAGCCAGTTACATCCAAATGAGAGAGTCGATGATGTCACTCACTCACTATTTCTTTTGTTTTTTATTGTTTGAATTATACAATATTTCAATTTTTACGAATTTGTCGATTAGGACCTCCTTGCCTGAAGCACAAAATGTTAAAATAATGAAATTCCACGTGTATACATGGTATAGGGAGAAGTGAAACTTCATTTCACATGACAATGACGATAAAATAAAAATATTTCATATTTCATATAATAAAATACAAAAGAAATAGTGAGTGAGTGATGTCATCAGTTCCTCATTTGCATACCGACCGAGATGTGCATATAACTGTTTGTGAAATGAAGCGAAACTTTAAAATGTCATAACTTTCTTATTTTACATCCGATTTTGATGAAATTTTCAGTGTTATGTTTGTTGGATTTTTCTCTTTTTATTCAAATAAACTTTTTGTTGGGGTGGACTTGTCCTGAACCATAACTGAAAACACAGAGATTGGTTTTCAAATTAATGGGAAATACAAAGATACTATTAATTCACTGGCATTGCAAGCAGTTCGGGGTTCATATGTTGTGAATCATCTCGACAAAAACAATCCAATCATGTTTGGGCGGGGAGGGGGCCAGAACGAACTACTCCCTGGTTCACAAATGGGTCTGGAAATGAGTCTAGTGGGAGAATCAAAATTATGTACCATCTCACGAGACAATGACTACGATGAATCGAAGCCCCCCCCCCCCCGGCTTCTTAAAAAGGATCTACAAATTCAATGGCATTAATTACTTTCTATAACGCAATGCCAAGCAAGTAAATTAAGGATTATCAAATGAATGAAGCGCATCGCTACAGTAGCTAACAGTGATGTTATGTATTTTGTATGGAGTCCTTTTCCCTGAGAGGGATGAATTGAGATTAATTGTAAGCCCATCAAACTTTAAGCGATTTTTTATATCAGCCTTGATTATGAGCGGAAGGGGAGGGGAATTGAAGGACCGTCCTATAAAATGAAGTTGATTGAAATTCAATCGAATAGGATTAAGAAATGATAATCCAAAAGCCGTTTGAAATATAAAATCCGTAGCAAGCATCCCACAAATGCAGATCCGATACTTCATACTAAGATATCCAAGAGAGTAAGCCGGTTATAACCATGGCAACCAAAACGCCAAAAAATACTATAGATAAGCAGATACATGGAACTGTTTGTACGTGGGTTGCCAAAAAGAATACACTAAATTAATATTTGACTTTTTACACCAACTTCACTCTAAAAATAAGTTTACCCAAAATTTGGGAGAATGTGAACATTCATGTTTTATGGCTTAAAGGATACCAAAATATGTTGTAAATTTTACGCAATGTTGCGTTAAAATTGACCCTTAAAAACATGCATTTTGTCCGATATGGGGGACAAAAATTATCCAGCAAACATGCATGCTCCCTGTATATCTATGTACCCGATGTTGGGTAAATTAGTGTTTTAGAGTGTTTTAACATTCATGTATATTGATTATAATATACAAATATGTTAAAATAAGGATGAACAATGTGATACTCATTTTGTAACTATATCATGACGATGTGGTTATTCATCTCCCGAATCTCTCACCACCCCCCCCCCCTTCAGCATTCCCAAGTCCTTTTCCAATTACGTCTCTTCACAAATGAAATAAAATGAAGAAATTCAATCACCCGTCTCTTACTGATTGTTTTTTTTTAGGAAAGGAGAACGAAAAGCTGAATATTTTATCGTATTTCCACCGGGCCGCATAAATTTCCTCCGTCTCTCGAAAACCTTCATCTTTCACGAGTGTTCCCCGAAAACACCGAACAAGCTTTCTTCGAATTCGAGGTCGATGTTCTCCGTCTCGTTGCTGTCGATGGATTCAGGGATTGCATATATCCCTGATGAAATCTATTTATCGATGTATCCGTAGATTGCGTAGAATTTCCATCGCCTGACCTTCAACTTGTAAATCATTACGCATTGTCATGGTCATTTACAATTGAATGTCACAATCAAGTTGATTATGTATTGCATTTACCAATAAGATTGTGGTCATCATTTTGCTCATTTTGAAAGAACTATTCAAGTTCATATCAATTTATTTTCAATATAATGTCGGCCCTGGCTATCACGGTCATCGACATTTTCATCGACATTTTTAGGAACTGATAATTTAAAGGGAAATGAAACCTTTGGATCAAGTAGGCTTGTGTCGAAACAGAAAATTCAAAGAATAAGAACAAAGAAAGTTTGAGCATTTGAATATTGCAACCACAAATGCTATTTGGAGATCCTCCCATTGGCAATGCGACAAGGATGTGTGATGTCACATGTGAGCAACTTTCCCTTTGATGGACTAAAAAATACACTCAAAATGTCTCTTTTTGCTTTTTCTTATGATGATACAAACTCTTTATCCATGATGACTTTGTATTCTTTAAAACTGTGTACTACATGCCCTCCTATAGAAAGAATACATGATCTACTGATAGATGTGATAAAAAGAGGCAATTTAATATATACTAAAAGTAATGGGGAGAGTTGTTCACAAGTGACATCACACAACTATGTTGCATTGCCAATTTGAGGATCTCCATAGCATTAGTGATCGCAATATTCAAATGCTTTCTCATTATTTGTCCGATTTTCGTTAATCTGTTTCTTTGATTTTTCCGTTTTCACACGAGCTATCTTGTTCCAAATGTTACATTCCCCCTTCAGCACAGCGAGTATTAAATTTTGTGCTTTCCTCATGCAATTTTTAGTAGCGTCAGTTCCTTAAATTTCATGTAAAAAATCAAAACACGCTAAGTTAACTCTAAAAGGACTGTGCTATTTGAGATGTATTGAGGACTGGGGCCGAGGCATGATGCCCCCCCCCCCTTCTGATCTAATTTTCTCATAAAAGGTCACGTGGCGTCGCGATGCTATACCATACCCGTATGTCGCGAATTTGGTCTCAAAAGTTGCGCGAGACGTCAAGAAAAAAAGTCACAAAATTTTGTGGGGTTACCTCTTCGTGTTTAGGAAATATCGGGCGAAGCGTGGGGGGGGGAGGGGCATCATGCCTCCAGTCCTTTTAGGATTAAGTCGCCTCTCTATCTCTTTTGTTTAAATAATCTTCAAATATATTTATTTTTTGCACCATTATGGGGAGGGGGAGGGATTGGTATGGCAAACACATCGACCCTTCCATCAGTTAAATACACGGTTTAATATTTCAGCGAGAGACTAATCGAAATATTCGTAAATAAAAATAAAAAAGTGATGAACTTTATTCATTAAGATTAAAAGTAGCTTGCTTCCGGATTTTATTGATATTTTTTTATTCATTTCATTTATTTATTTATTCATGGGGGGTCTATTGTAGCAGTGAAGTATAATAATCAAATAATAATTGTAAGTACACATAATCATAATAAATGCGGGCATGACAGGACCATCTGGACGAATCTGACATTTTGATAGATCTCACTATTGTCATGATTGTGGATGATAAAAGATGTCGTAGAGCAGTACTTGACTACTTGTTCACTTAATCTGGTATATCATATAAATTGCATCAATGTGTACAGTGAAATTCTTCCGTTCCCTCGGGCTAAAGCGTTGTGATGTTCTCGTCTGTAATGTATTTATTGAATATGAGGAAACGGTCTGACTGACAAAAGTTACAATTGTTCGCAAATGAGTGTTTTAACAATGCACGTCACTTAATGATTTATATCGAAACCAACCATACATTTAATGAATGAGACTTTATATACAGGGTTTTGACGAAACTCGATGATTTCTCCCGCGGACTGTTTTGTCCAGGTGCTGCCGGTGTGATTATGACGTCATATTCGGGATAAAATCACCACTTCCATCACAACAACAACAGCAATGCATTCCATCGACATTCTACTACTATACTACTACTACTACTACTACTACTACTACTACTACTACTACTACTACTACTACTACTACTACTACTATACTACTACTACTACTTCTACTACTACTACTCCTCCTACTACTACTACTACTACTACTACTACTACTACTACTACTACTACTACTACTACTACTACTACTACTACTACTACTACTACTACTACTACTACTACTACTACTACTACTACTACTACTACTACTACTACTATACTACTACTACTATTACAATTTATTCTTCTTATACTTCTCCTACTTATTAATATGACTCCTAATCCTTTAGTTGAACTTCGTATCTCATCCTTCTTCTTTAGAGTGAGATTATTGAGTTTGAAGTAGGCCTATGGATTAATGAAAAAAATGAAAAATGATACTTAATTTGACCACCGGTGGATGTACTACAAGAAATTAACCAAGGAATATATAATTTAAATTTATTATTAAGGGTAGCTTTATTCATCATTGAAAAATAATCCCTTTCGATCGATGTTTTGATACTGATGACGATGATCCTTTTCGTTTCACCAAACTTCAGACCTCGCGCTTTGGCTTAATATGCTCATCAATACTCATCTTTTTATGTCAAATATATGATTGATGAGTACGATGAGCGTGCTATATCAGGAGATATAAAGCAATTTATCAAACTGATGGCAACCAATTTACTTGGGATAGCAACACACTTCCACTGGTGTTTGTTGTTTGCTATCGGCACGTGTGGCACCATTCAGTACAGCGCTGCTTGGAAAACGCGGCGCGTGCCGAATAGCATCTACCAACTTCACAAACTTGCCACAATTTATTGTCAGGCATATTCCTCTCCTCCATCGCCCGATTGTTAAGCTATGATTTAATTTTGATCAGTTTGGAGGATTGTAAATGCACAATTGACTCGTTATTCGCTTCTAAACTACTCCAAGACCACAAATGGTCCTCCTTGTATGGTAATAATGGTGATAAAATAGATGAGGGATCGCAGATGTCGGGGAAAATTGCCCCCAGCGATTAACATGATGGAAATACGAAATAATAAGCAGAGGGTATCGCCTTAAAGGATATACATTACTCTTGGGAGGACAAGAGAGACCCCGCTTGTTTCGAATTTCCGCAAAATTGAAACAAAAGTTGTATTGTATTCGCCAGGAGCGTGGACGTAGATTAGACGCGTGCCACAGTTATGACATGTGCCACTGACCGGAAACAGTGCGGGCGACCAGGAATCTTCTAGTCTCAACGAAATAGCACCTGTCATTAATATTTTCAAGGTTCGAGAATAAAAAGTTACCCGAAATATTTTATATTCTTAGTCGTAGCAAAGTCTACACATATATAATAAATGGTATTTAATTTTTAATTTTGATCTGCATAATACTATTTCTAAGATTGTGTCATGATTTTATACTTTGATTTATTAAAGATAGTGTCTTAAATACAAGAATTCATATTCTTCTTTCGACATGTGGGGCTCGACAAGCAAGTCCTCGGCACTCGAAATGGGTCTGTAAAAATCTATACCAACTCAAATTTTGTTCAACCCCTTTTAATGATTTGATATGATAATAATATTTAACTCTTGATGTTTATTTTTGACTGCACAGCAAAAACTTTGATGTTAACCGGTGTAAATAGAGGACCACACCAGTTATTTTACACCGGTGTTAAATTGGTGTTAAATTTGCACCTATGGGTGTTATTACAACACCTATGGTTATTACATTTACACACTTTGGTGTTATGTTCAAACTGTAGGGTGTTATTTTAACACCTCAGGGTGTGGTCCTCTATTAACACCAATTGGTGTCAGTTTTAACACCACAGTTTTTACAGTGTGGTGTTGATTCGATCGAGGTCAAAGTGAAGGCTAGTGGAGAAAGAGAGAGATGGTAGAGGGAGAATTTTGAGGTGGAGGAGGAAATGAAGAAGAAGAAGAAAGAGGATGGACTACACCTATACTTAAATTTACACGAGGGCACTGAACCCTGCCTCTTTCTCTCACGAAACAAAAACAAAACCGTGAGTTTCTGAGACGAAATTCGACGAATGCTTCTTTTTTGTTGGTTACCGACGCGTCCCCGCATGAGTCAGTTTGAAGGTATTCGGGTGGCGCGTGGACGGACAAGGAGAACGAGTACTGTACTTTCTTTCTTCTTTCTCGGAATCAGCAAGCGATTCGTTCCCGGATCAGGGTAATGATTACCGGGAGCTCTAAAGAATTCGTCGAATAGAAACTTATCGAGGGTGAATGGCGTGTTAATGAGCGTACGCTAACGATGATGACGCCAACTAGGGCATGATGTCTGGCTGTTGTTTCGATCGCAGAGTCACGGAAAATCATGATTCACACCCTCGGTGAAAATTGGAGAATAGGTAATAATATTGAAGTAGATTGAGATGAGGACACGCTCCGAAGGACGGAAGGGGTGATGAAAAGAAGAGAAAGTGAAATTAATCTTATGGAAGCCAGTATAAGTTCAAGAAAGTATAGATGAGAATGGACTCTTCGTGTTCCCTGGAACATAACCACATTTCCCCTCTATTATATTCATCCAAATAAAACGGGGGACGGTCGTATATTGAGCAGAAAGATAAACAGTAAATTTCGAAAAAGTATACTTGGAAATTGGTGCAAGAGCGTTCATTGGAAATTTAAAGAATTCTGGAAAACTAATGATGGCGTGGGGAAACTTTAGGGAGATGGGGTGGAATCAGTGGGCATAAATCTGTTGCTATTACTCAAGAATTTATTTTGCCTTTATCATGGAGCTATTAATAGCTCCATGCTTCTATAAATTAGTTTGCTACTGCATTTTTCATTACTTCATCTTAATATGCTGCACATATTGTATTTATGTCTATTTTTTTATTGCTCATCTTATAAAGTTGTCACATTGCAATGTACTTTATTGTCATATTACGATTGTGTTTATGATGTTGACTTTAAAATAAACGCAGAAACTTCTACAAAGAAAATAATAAAATAAATGAAATCATAATGAAATCCATTGTTTATTCTGAATTCGCCCCTTTAATTGATTCATTAACTTCCACCGACAAATCAAATCGAAAGCCAATTATCTCTATAATTATCTAGGAATGAATGTTCGACTTGCCATACCCGCTTGAATGAAAAGTGTAACTTTACAGGATTTATGACAATCGGCTTAATGGATTGATTATCATGTTTATGATGAACCAACAATATGTCCGTGATAATGATAAATTGCACTGTTGCAATAAACATACTGGCCATAATTTCGAAGTCAGGCTTAACTAAGACCATGCACTCTGTGCTAATATTATGGGAAGCCAATGTATGTTTCTTATGCTTACTTTGCTGTTTCCTGATTCTTCGATGGTGAAGACAATGATCTTATTTATACTTCCTAGACAATTGAGAATGATTTGAAAGCCAAATGAGCTGAAATAATGATATTTCTAGAGACTTATGTTACAATTGGCTATTCATACTTAAAGCACATGCAACCTTAAGTCTGAGTTTAAGTTAAACCTTGATTCAGAATACGAGCAGCTGTATTGAAAGGATAAAATGAAATAAAGCCATTAAGATCATGCATGAATATTGATTTTCAGACTTCTAATAAGAAGAGTCCAGGGAGAATGGTATTGTTTCAAAATTTCTTCACCGATCAAAATAAGAAACCAGATTGAAAATGTAAGGGTAATTTAATTCGAAATGCATTTTTTTATATATATAGAACGAACAAAGCTTGAACATATTGAAATATAATGGGACCTAGGTGCTTGATACCATTGACGGCTTCATAAGTCTCAGCTTGCACATCTTCCTTCTTCTTTTATGTCCCCAAGTATTTTTCAAAATCCCTTTAAAAAATTGAAACTTTCACTATTTTGTGATGTCAAAGGGAAGGGTGTTCTCTGAGAATACATTTTCACTTTTCGGGAGAAAAACAAATTTCAAGCTTTCTAAAATATAAAATACTATGCATGAAAAGTTTTTGGAAATTCTCTTTTTTTTCTTTTGGAGGGAAGTGGTTGCAATGCCAACTTTCTTGAATGCCTAAATGTGGAAGCGCCAAGCATAATCGCATGCTGGTTGGGCATGTTTCCTCTGATTTATATCAATGGTACACGTGCGAGCCAGATTCTCTAAACCTCCCGCCTCCATTCTCCATCTCAAACAAAACTTCTCAAGCTTCAAGAGGAAAAAAATGTTGAAATAACCGATCATATAAACGACCACATGGTTTACATCAGCTTCAAGCAAGCCCGTGATTGTTGGGCGGTCCCTGACACGCGATCCGCGCCAGCCCGTCGGCCTAGCCTCCACGCATATACACCCCTCTTGTGTCTGGTTTAGATTGGGCAGGCGCCACTGAACATTTTTATACACTTGGCTGGATAAGATGAGAAACAAGCTTTGACTTCTTTAATTTCGAATTTCAAACAAATTGTAATGCGCTTAACAGGGCATAATGGTGATGAATGGAGTAGTGTTAACTAAAATGCGGCGGTGTTAAATTCTGAAAAAGAATCAAACACGATTTATTGAAAATAGCCTGCTGTCTTTATATAAAATTGTTGGTATACATTGTACATGTTGTTTGCATGGTTTGAAGGGCCTAGTATTGTTTCTTTTTACTGGAGTATTGAAACATAAAGCAATATTTTTATGTGCTATTGTTGCGGTTGTTTGCTATTCGAATATATCCTTTTTTTATAATTGCTTCACCAAAATATAGGCCTTATTATTAGTTTTTTTTATAAATATACAGGTATATATCTTTATTTCAAGGAGATTATGTATCCTTTATTCCTTCGTGCCATTTTAATCGATTGTATTTCATTAATTTCATTAGTAGCTGGCATGGCACACCCATACATAGACTCACTCCTTACGATATTAATTGCATTGAAAATTGAATTTTCTTCAGTCTTGAAAGAAAACTTAATATTTGCCGACTGATTCCTATAGAATGGATTTTCTTGTCAGGCTTTTAGAAAATAAAGCTATCACCGTACTCGTATTTCATTCTCACACGTGTTATCCATGCTAATAACTAGCTGTATTACGATTTTTTTTTTCATGTATTCTCGGTCAGTGACTTCAGTTCTCACTGGGGCGCCCCACTTGTGCAACCTTGGGTAAACTGCCAATTCGTCTATTGCCAACTCGTCCACTCACCACATGGTATACTTTCATTTACTCTAATGCCATTCCGTCCATCAACATTTCGTCTAACAACCATTTGGTCCATTAACCATTTGGCCCAATCATCACTTCGTCTAATTACCATTTCGTCTATGAGCATTTCGTCTCATAACCAGTTGGTCTAATATCCATTTCAATTTCATTCATTTTGCACAATTTAACACTTGGTCCAATTAGACCAAAAGGTATATGGACTAAAATGGCTATTGGACCAACTGGTTATAAAACGGAATGGCATTAGACTAAATGAAAGTAGACCATGTGATGAATGGACGTATGAGCAGCTTCTCCACAATGAGGTGTACTTTATTCCGCAACGTGCCATAAAAATGAGTATAATTATTAAACTTGTGAATTCAACATGTTCAATATAAAATCAGATGCATTTCTTCATTCTATTTAAAACAAAGTTATATTTTGTGGACTCCAAGTTTATAAAATGCCGTTTTCGAAAAAATAGGCCTAATGAGGGTCTATATGCATATTTTCATTATCATGATCATGATTATGAGATAATAACAATTACAAAGTGAGTAATTCTAACACGTGACGCTACAATACCAAGTAAAAGAAAATGAATAACTCTGTTCTTCTTGAATGGATTTTGTAAAAACCTGTATTTTTACTGTCTTAGTTTCGCATTTATCATAACTAACGTGACGTAAGGAAGAAAAAAAGCGCAATATCTCGGATTTCGCGTGATTTTATTCCTCACCAACACCCCCCCCCCCTTCTCCCCACTTCACAAAGTTCAACCGCGGGCATAGCAGGTAAGCCTACATATTACAGCTAACGTGTCATTGGTACAAGAACCATACTCTTTTCAAAAAAAACTTCATCCCCCCAAATCCCATGTAAATCATGATCTTTATGGGAAATGAAGGAAATCATAACATCATAAATCCCGAAAATGGGTGGTATAATCCAGAATCCATCTAAAAGCCGTTGACCTGAACAACAAGCTTACTCGTGGGACTGCCACGCCTGCCAACACGAATAGACCAGTTCGTAGTTACTTCATGGACAGTTTTGGTCATAACCCTTCACTTCTTTCATTATGATATGCAGATTTCAAAGCAAGATATTACGTAAGCTTGCCTTTCATAGCAGGGTGGAGAAATTGAATAGACCAGGTGACTAGAATAGCACACCGATGAACACTTTATGAAGGTATTTGTTGCATTCCTACTTTGAATGCATATCATAGCATGTTGTACAATGTACTTGGCAAACTGAAATACCAGTCGTTCGTGTACGCATTGTTGTTTTTGGATGTAACTGAAAAACACTTTTCAAAAGAATATATGAATAATAAAGTTGGTGCTTATCCATTGGCGGCGGAAGCCAAAAATTTTAGGAGGGGACAACAAAAAAAATTTTGACAAGCCAAAAAAAAAAAAGGTTCTTAACCCAAAAATTTTAGGGGGGACGTAGGAAAATAAATTGACAAGAAAAAAAAAAAAAAAGGGCATCAACAACGAATTTAGGGGGGGGGGGCGTCCCCCGCTTCCGCCGCCTATGTGCTTATCTCATTGTCATTTTAGTACAAATGACCTTCCTCTGATCATGTGCAGAATCTTTTGATCATGCGCAGAAAGGAACTCATAAAGTTTCTTTTTACGTATATAACAAAACTCGATAAGCACCAGAAGGAAATTTTTTACCTGAAATGTATATTTCTTTTTTTAATGTATTCAGACATTTGAATTGAATTAAACTGAAATATTCCCTCATTTTCCTTGACTGATTAAAGACATATTATTATACAAAGCATGATGACCAACAACACTTCAAGTTCTACATTTCATTTTGCTATAAATACTTAAAATCACGTCTAAATATTTGAATTAATTTCGTACATTTTTTTCCCCAGAAGCAGAGCATTCAAAATTTTAACAAGATGTTTACATTATTACTTTTGGAAATAGTTGTAATGATGAAAAAGCGTTAAATGGGGAGTTTTGCGGTATTTGAATATCGTTTAATTTGAGCTTCTTGGCTCATTCATTTTTAAAAGGGTTACAACATTTTAGGGCTATTGGTGTATGATTGTTTCCATGAAATAAGTACGCTTGTTATCCATTTTATTGGGGGTATTTTAGTTTCAACAATATTATTACCGCCATCATCAGCAGCAGCAGCAGCAGCATCAGCAGCAGTATCAAGGTTTTTATGATTTCCAGAAAGATGTTTCGGTATCATTACAAATTAAAGACTGCCAGATTGTACAACAATAATAATTAACTTAAAAGGGAAGTTCACCCTCAAGAAAAAGTTTGTTGTAAAAATAAAAAAAAAACATATAGTAAAACATTGGTGAAGTTTTGAGGGAAATCCATTGAAAACTAAGAAAGTTATTATAATTCTAAATATTGGATTTGTGACGTCATAAACGAGCATCTGCCCCATATGTTATGTAATATAAAATGCATAAGTTCTAAATTCTTATGGTTCCTGATGAGGTATTTTTGTTTTGTGTTCAGGAACGGGTGTAGATTAATTCGTCTATTGGTATACTGAAGGTACATTAATAATCGTTTTCAATTTTCTGAGAAAATGACGTTTCATTGATTTTTTGCCATTTAGTAACTGCCCGCATATCATGACGTCACAGATCAAATAATACAAATTCTAATAACTTTTTTATTCTTTAATGTATTTTTCTCAAACCTTCAGTAATATGTTTTATTATTTTTAGACTAGTTTTGCAATCAACTTTCTGTCAGGGTGAACCTCCTCTTTAAAGACTTCCAGAATATTCAACAATAAAATTAAGTTAATACTATTCCGAAAATGCTAATCCCACACATTGCCAAAGGAAACCGACATTGCGAAATAACTAGTGCAATGCACTTGATAATGCTCACAAACAAGATTTATTTCTTTAATCAAAGTCTCTTTTAGTTTCGATACTTGCGCATTCCGATTAAATGAGGTATATAATATTTGTTAATAAACCACTAGACGACTCATTCTTCTGCAAATTTACTTTGAAATAGTGTTTGGGTTGTTCCTGCGGACGGGAATTTCCAAACGCTGACGTCAAGTTGATCTGAAAAAGCAGAAAGTTTGAGTTTGTCGAAAGCTCATCGCATTCAAAGAATATCAGAATTATGGATTTCTAAGGTACCCGCCGTCTGTCTATGTCCACAAATGTGTTTTATTAAACATACTTTGACTTTCATAAAGTGAAATTTACTCCGAAAGTTAAATTCATTTCCCTCTATTCACAAAACTGAAATATTTTTCATTCTTTCTCCCCCCTTAAACATTTTCTAATCAGTACCACCCTCGGCCGTTCAAAATTCAAATATATGTAAAAACATTTATTTTTTCGTAAACATGCGAAGTTGTATCCGGAATTATGTAAACACGATGAAACTGTATGGTCTGGAAATTGTCAATATCAGTGGAAAACACAAATCATACAAATTTCGTGATTGTGGTCAGGAATTAAGGACGTTTTTCTCATTAATTGAAATAGTATTAAACGGTGAAAACAAATCTTCTTGAATGGGTCCGGACCGTGACACGATGATGGAGGGGGATATCTAGGTGCACAGTGACACACAATTCAAGTCTATGTCCACTGTGGAATAATCACCCACCCCTGTCACTCGGGGGTCGGAAGGACCGCATGCGTGTTCCCAAAATGTCCGGTAAATGGGTACTTTTTCGCCGGAAAAGTCCGGCCCGCGAATTGTAAAAAAGGGAGGTGTTTTTTTTTTGTATTTTCACCCAGAGATTTCTTTAAAAAGTGGGTGTTTTTTTATCTCTCTCTTTGGAATCTAGAGAAATTTTAAAAGGGGAGTGTAAAATGTCTTGAATAACATAGAAAATTGATCAAATCCGGGATCAAATTCCTGAAATTCCTACTACACGTAGTTTTGAAAGCATCTGGGATTATTTTATTTTGAAAAGTAAAGTAGGCCTGCGCACCTTTTGTTGGAATGAGAGCTCACCTAAGATAGGGGGGGGGGGGGGGGACGGGTACATTGACCAGTGTTCCGGATTTAGGGGGTCTCCAAGGCAGAAAAAGCCCGTGAAAAGCCCTCGAAAGGGGGGGGGGGGTCAGAAATGTTGGCAGACCTTCGATAGGGGGTGCTTTCAAAGGGAGGGAACGAGCATAGCCTAGGCGTACCCTAAATAACAATGAGGGGGGGGGGGGGGGTCATCATCACTTTGTCCGTAGATTTCATGTATTTACATTGTGTGGGAGGAAGTTCGCAGCTTAAAATCAAATGTGGGGGAAATTTGCCGTATCGTGGGTGTGTCCAAGATAGATATAAAATCATATTCACATTTTAAATTTGATTTTTTCCTTGTTAGTCCCTTTCACACTGTAAGAGATATAAATACACACTGTGTAATCAAACATGCCAGTGTGGATGTAACGCTCAGTGTGGTATCACCTATGCACTGTTCGTTGAATTATAAATTTTTGTCCACAGTCGTACTGAAAAGAACACGGTGTAAGTGTGTGTCACAGTGTGAACACATCGTTACTGCGTGAAACTACTCAAATTTTACACAGTGAACTGTGTTAGATTTTAGCATTTCACGTTGTGGCTATATGTGTGTTCACACTGTATAATACAACGTTCTTTCCAGTAGGGAGAGTCGACCACGTGGACATCTATGAAAGAGTGTGAACACAGTTTTGGACAGTGTGTCACTTATGTGACTGTTCCAATGGGATTACCCAAACCAACAGCAAAAACAACGTAAATAGCCATGATGAACGGCAGAGCGAAATAAATGGCGCCATTACTAACAGAAAAGCGACCATAATCCCGGTGGAGGTCTGAATATTTCAAACATTACTCAGTCCCATGGCGGCAGTAACCCCATGGAAGTCATGGCCATTATCATGATTATTACTTGAAATATCAATTTGTCAAACCCCGTGATCCTTATTCTAGTCTTAAATGACCCTTTGTTCTACGCCATTGTGAGGTAAATTGTGGGGTAAGTGGGTTGGTGACATACATAGAACATACCGTCTGCTTTTGATGTATCTCTTATCTGTTATGGAGATAGAGAGGGGGATAGAGGGGGGGGGGGGGGTGCACTCGAAGGGGAAAGCGGGAGAAAAGGGATAGACAAACATACATGTAACATTTTTGAAATGGGAGGGGGCATATTCAAAACAATCACAATGAGATAGAAATTTTCACGTTTTTATACATGTCAACTGGAGGAAAAAATGGCGAAAGGGCTGAGCAACCCACATGCTCCATTTCCGGGGGCCCTGTCAAGAAATGGGAGAGAGAGAGAGAGAGAGGGGGGGGGGGGGCTCTGTGAGAAAATGCAAGAGGAAAGCAACAGACAGAGAACCAGATAAATCAAACAGGTGAAAGAATTTTGTTTTCGATGAACACATTTCCCCGGGATTCTTCTCTTAATTTCATGAAAAAAGAGAATATTGACCAAGTAACAATTGTATCCCTGTCTTCTTTTAGATTCACAGCAATAATAGTAATAAATTACCTTTCAAATCAATTTAACTTAACCATCACACCCCACTGCCCCCAAGTACTCAGAATACAACAATAATTCATCATCATTTTCAAAATGTTATTTATTTACGGGGCCTATTTACCAAAAATAAATTAGTTTGTTCGTTCGATTGTTAGAACCCAGACATTACAGCAATCAACACCCACATCTTAACCACAAAATTGGGGAAGTTTTCAGACTTATTTGTATATCTTTATTCAAACACCATTTCAACAAAATAGACTCTAATATGAAATGAATTTCATGAATCTGTTCCCACGATCTGAATTTGTCTCTATTTTTCTCAAACATTATGAGGTAAAATATGAAAAAAATGAAGAACTGCTATTTGCGACACTGTTTATACAATGTAAACGGAAGCTGCCATTGAATGCACATCGTTTAGCTTTTGTGAGAATGATAGAAAGGTATTAAACCGCCAAGTTGACCACCAAATGAATGTGATGCCGTGTTAACAAATACAGACTATTATTCTCTTGGTTACACGTTAGTAAAAAGTTTTGATTGGGATATACCCCGGATGCAAGAGCAATCGAAAGCCCACAAAACAAACAAATTTATGTGATCCATCAAATAACCGATCTATTCTCAATTTTCAAATTTTGTTTTCTGAATTATATTGTAAGCTTTCTATATTGTCAATCTCACTCAGATCACTGGGTTGTTTAGCATTAATTTTGTGAAATATTAATTTCTTAAAATCAACAACTATTTACTTAATTGATTTCGAATTAAATCTTTAGAATTTTGACATCTCAATCGAATAAAAAGATTGAAGAAAACGTTAGTTATTTAATCATGCTTCTCGCACTAGTCTGCTAGTCACATGTAATTCATGGGGTAGTTTTAAAACGCAATATCTGAAGGCCATATACATACATGTATTTTCAAAAATCTTTAATATTAGCCATGCACGAGCTTGTATTTTTCATTATTATGTGAATGATGTAATTAAATTACAAAAGAGTGACATTCAATAATGTATTTATTGATATTTCAAAATATTTAAAAGCATTCTTCTAATCGTCCTTTTATGGTTTAAAGAAAAGTGTTGGCCCAGAGAACACACACAATTATGATAATAACAAAACAAAATCAACGAGTATTAAAACATCTGCTTTTTATTTTAGATGACTTGTAAGAAAAAAAATTCTTCGTCTACTCTTTGAAACTCGGTCACATGGTTTCCATCTAATGACGTATTACATTACATCACAAAACAGTAACGTTTTCTCTTCTTTTGCGTTGAGCAAGTCAAATCAAAATCTGGACCTCGAAAGAGAATGGAATAAGCGTGCAGCCTTCATCTTCAATTTTCATGGATGTCGCGTTCGAATCGAGATGTTATCAGCTCTTTCATAATTGAAAACGTCCAATTATCGATGTTCGAAAGTAATTGAATAACAGCGCCAATTATGAAGATGACTTTTTGTCGTCATTAAGGCAAATTCAACGCAGCTTGGAATAGGGCAAAATGCGTCTTGATCTTTCGTATATATCGAGTGTATATTTCAAACGAATTTATCTTGTTTCAATATTCAATAGGAACTGACAGTTGTTTTGGAAGGTTCGGGGGAATTAGAGAGAAATTAGGCAGCGTTCGAAATGGAAAACCTGTGTTTGATTTATTTTGAGGGTGGCTTGGCCCATATACTTAACCTATGATAAAGAAAATGATGAGAAGTAACTACTAAAAAGTGGCGTAATATAAAAAGTTTGACTTACTTGCATACTTGTGGGGTTCGGGGACTGCAACCCCTATTTTTATTTAATAACAAAAGTTATGTTTGTGTCATTGATTTATTTGTCAAAAATTTCATAGATTGTTTTTCTAATATCTTGTTGATTTGAAATTTTACAAAACAAAATAAACTAATAACC
Source organism: Lytechinus variegatus (assembly GCF_018143015.1). Lineage (NCBI taxonomy): Eukaryota > Metazoa > Echinodermata > Echinoidea > Temnopleuroida > Toxopneustidae > Lytechinus > Lytechinus variegatus. The sequence continues at coordinate 29,384,767 of NC_054753.1, read as the reverse complement.
GACAATTAATTAATTAATTAATTACTTAATTAATTAATTAAAGACCCGTTCTCTTCGTTCGCTTACGCGATTTCGCCAGTGTACGACATCGTGTTAAAGACTCGACCGCTTATTGTCCCGTTACAGGTTCGGACAAGGAGGGGCAGCCTAGAAAGTTTCAGTTGGTGCAGAGTGCTTGAGATAAGGTATGCGACTTCACAAAACCTTCGAGCTAGAGAAGCGAGCAATCCGTAAGTGACATTATACATGATTATACAACACCTGTTTTATCAGAATTTTTTTTTATCTGCCATTCGATTTCGATATGTGATACAAAATAAAATGGTTAGAAGCAAATTGATATTATGAGATGGGACTTAATGTTGAAGGAAATATGATACAAATGTTGGGAAAATAAATTCTATTTTGTTCAAAAAACAAATAATTTTCCATAAAATTTCATGTGGTCCTAAGCCCTCCCCTCAACTCAACGAAATTAGGCAGACCTTCCTCTTCTCTCTCTCTCTCTCTCGTACCCCTCCTTCCTTCCCCGCCTCACCCCTCTCTCCCCTCCTTGATTCTATCTCTCTCTCCCTCTCTCCTCCCTCCTTTCTGTTTTGACCTTTACCCCTCATCTTTGAACCAGTGAGTTCGCACGCGTGACCACGGGGCCTTCGTGCTGCGCTGCGGTTTTCCATTCCCACGGTGGCCGTGATGGTCGGGGCGTCGACTCGCCCGTCTCCGCTCTGGGCCAAACCGACAAGTCAGCCGCGGGGGTATTCCACTCGCCTGCACCATTCGTTTCTTTGTGGCGCCCATTTAAAAACGCATTTCCGGTTTTAACACCCCTGCAAAGAATGGTGCTTGGTTATGCGAGTTTAAAGGCTAATTAAAACAAGAAGTACTTATGACTTTATTGCCCGTACTTGACTTGGCATAATATTTCGTATGCATTACACAATTTAATTGAACATAAGGAAAAACAACAAAAAACACACACAACACCGGAAGTCATATTGATTATTCACAAATATTAATCCAATATCAATCCTTTCAAAAATTATGTTGAATTTGAAATTGTTCAATGACAAGCATTTTTACATTGTATTCTCGTCACTAGGGTTTTTCTCTCTTTCTTCGTGTATAGGCCTTAATTGTAGCACATAAAAGCGTGAATGCGGTCATATAAATTGTTTACTACTGGTTCCTCCTTGAAATGAGACTATCACTGTCCAAGTCATTGACCCTTGTGTGTGAGTTATAGTGGGGGTCATGTCATGCTCAGGAATGTCCAGTAAACATAACCCGACATGAATTCCTCGGCTTGTTTCGCGGTCAAATGTATTCCGAGCCACCTTTCAACTGTTCAATCATGCTATGTAAATATTCTTCATATTTTCATAATTTTTTATGTTACACTCGATGTTAAATGCACTTTATTCGTCATCAATTGTGGTAGATACACCGGTGAAGCATGCTGGGAGGTTGAAATAATGCCAATTCGTCCAATTACCAACTCGTCTACTATCATTTGGTCTACCATCAGTTCGCCCACTGTCCACATGGTCTAACTGCTATTTCGTCCACTCATCATTTCATCATAACTGCCAGTTGGTCCAATAGCCATTTAGTCCATGTACCATTTGGTCTAATTGGACTATGTTTTAATTGTGCTGAAAATAAAATGGATATTAGACCGACTTCTTACGAGATGAAATGGTCATAGACGAATTGGTGATTAGACGAAGTAATGATTGGACCAAATGGTTGTTAGACGAAATGTTGAAAGTTGGCCATGTGGTGAGTGGACGAGTTGGCAGTAGACGAATTGGCAATTCACCTATAATCCTGCATGGTGTTTTAGGGCCTATGGAGTCTGATAATGAACTGATGTAGCATTTGATCTTTTTTTTAACTTTGAAATTGGTTTGTGAGGGAGACATATCTGTATACCCAGAGTGATTTTTATAATTTCATCACATTTTACTACTTAATAATCTTTATGCATATTTAATATTTCATATTGAAATTGTTGTTAGTCATATTTTCAATTTATATTTGAATTTATTGTCACATAATCAATATTTGAATTCATTGCCACATGTAATGCGTATTCTTTTGTAGTATCGATTTTCAGTGCAGCAAAATGTGGCAATAAAATCTAAACGACCTAAATGAAACATAAAATGAACAGTCTGCTCAAATAAATGAATAAAGTAAGGAAATTGTGTAAATGGAGGGAATAATGACATTGATGATGGTAATGATGAGCGAGCTATATTGGCAGTGATCAAAGCAATGAGCTGTGATGTCAACGGGTAGATAGTTATGAATATAAAACCAATAAATTCAAGTGACATAAGTGATAAATCAATTCTGAATAAATGGTCCGTCCAAACCAAATTTATAGGCCTATAGAATCTAAATAAATACCTGCTGTAAATTTGAATTGGCTCTCTCCATGGGGGTGATAATGTGTCTCACCAATTCTTACATAAATTCATGAAGTTTGGTACAACGGTAATTTCAAATCAATGATCCATGTTTTTTTTTACAATTTTTTGTCGTCGACATTTGATGAGACTCATTAAGTTGTCTCGATTCATTCAAATTCGTCCATTCATGCCATCGTTTGTGTCTGTTTCCGGTAAACTGTTGAATAAAATGGAAAATATAATAATAAAGTGGTCATGTTTTCGCTCCCATGCATGTTTCCGGAGACAGGAACGATGGTGAGATGGATGGGGGGGGGGGGGGTTATCGGGGTGTCGGTGCCATTGCCCAAATCGTCATAATATTGCCTGGAAAATATTCGCATTTCTTTTTATTGATGCCTGAATAAAGGACATTAATGTAATTGCTCCTGAAACCCAAAGCTTGAGCAAGATTGAAGCTGTAGAGAGAGTTACCAAAAAGAGGAAAATAGATTCTGATTCAAGCTGAAGTCAATCAACATGATCAAGTAGAATCGTACTTTCAAGTCCCTCCCCTTTTCGTTCAATACCAGGAAGAAGCTCCAATCACTTTCATAAGATACAAATCTGCAAAGAATATCATTATAAAACATGAAACTGATTGTATTTCCCCCGTTTTATATTCAGCGCAATTCTTGTTTCTCCGTTTACTCAAATCAACTTATTGTTGGAATGAACTCGAACTTATACCTCAATGAGTCACGTTCCATATTTTGATAAATCGTCAATCAGCTTACAAGGGGATGTCCCTTCTTTCCATTTGTTCCTTTTTTTTGGAAGACTCAGGCCCGTTTTACAAACAGCTGCGATTGATCCGATGAACCACAACTATGGAAAGCCAGCAACGCCAACATCTTAAATGCATGTTTGTTCAAAATGTTTCTATATACCCATTCGTTCTATGCTGTCTTGACAATTCAATTTGCTTGTCATGCTTCACAAATGACATTGCGCCAATTTTCTTTAGGGGGAAATTATGATATGAATGGATTTCTAAATACATGTAGTAGAGATTGATCAGATCGATCACATCTCTCTGTAAAACGGACCCTGGAATTGGTGTCCAAGATCTGATTCTCTCTTCGAGTTTGGATGCAAACATGTGCAAACAATTGAAACCTTTGCAGTCAAGGGTCGTCCGCAGTGGCGTAGCTACGGGGGGGCCTGGGGGGGTACGTGCCCCCCCTGAGATTTGGTGTGCCCCCGCAGGTGCCCCCCCAGAAAAAATTGGCAGAGCAAAAAAAAAGAAAAGAAAAGAGGGAGAAAGAAGAAAGAAAAAAGGAAAAGAAGAAGAAAAGAGAAGAGGAAAATGAGTGGAGGAAGACGAGTGAATGAAATAATGTGAGGGGAAGACTTGCAATTAAAAAAAAAATCTTTTCATGTTTTACTATATAAAATTTTTGCTGGCGCTTCGCGCCATAATTGCCTGTTCGATGGGATTCATATCTTGCTCAATAAACTGATGTGGAGCAAGTTTTGAAGTCAATATGCAAAACATATTTTAGCTCAGACATCGAGCTTTCATTATTTTTTTTTCATTTACAAATTTAAGTGCTCTGTAAAATGTCCGTTTTATGGTCTACATTTCAGCATTTTAAGCTCACGCTGCGTGGTCACATTGTTTGATTTGCCAAGTTCATTTTGTCTGCGTGTATTCCATAATGTTCCATTAAACAAATGTATTCAGAATGCCCAGATTTTAGGTCTAAATATAAAACGTGCGCAATAGCATGCATGTTCTTTATTTAAAATGTACTTAAATTATCCAGTTTCACATCAGAATATCAATAATTTTCTGCTCACGCTTCATGATCGCATTATTAATGATACCCAATTGACTATATCCTATTTATGACTTCTAAAATATGAATAGAGTGTCCCGCTTTTAGGTCTAAAATCTCAATTTTCTTCCTCTCGTGCTTGTATAGTTGCATACCTATCCCATTAATTAATACAAAAAGTGCTTAGAATGCCCATTTTTTAGGTCGGAATGTAAAATAAAATTTTGCTCGCGCTTCGCGCTCGCATTATTCTATACCGCCTTCGTGGGTAACTGTAAGCAGTCCTTAACAGGTCCCTTTTTGATAATGCTAGAACAGTTGATACAAAATTCTGTTCGCGCTTGGGGGTACATACAAATCTTGTTCATGATCACACATAACACTGCCCAGAAAATTAAATTTTCAGAAAAAAATACATTAAAGTAAAAAAAAAAAAAATCGCTCGCGCTTCGCGCTCGCACTTTTTATAAGGCTTATGAGTCTATTTTATGTTTATGTTGTTTTATAAGAATAAAACTAAGAAGTGACTGATATAGGTGAAGATAATTTTGGGCCCCGTCCCCTATTGGCGAAAGTCGGATCCGCCCTTGTGGACACATACACACACACACACCGGAAAAATTCCCGGTGCCCCCCCTGAAAAAGCAAGGACCCCCCAGTGCCCCCCGGGAAAAAAATCCTAGCTACGCCACTGGTCGTCCGATCGTAATTGATTCAAAACAGTTCAAGAAATAACATTCCTGCGATGAAAAGGGGGCCGATGAGTTATAGGAAGGGGTCGAAATGCATAAAAGCCTCGAATCCTGAGTTATTCATAAGTCAATATTAAAAAGGATGGGAGTCAGTTAGAACTGAAGAAAAAAAATCAAGACAACGCAACAATATGGATTGGTTTTTAAATAGATAGAGACAGAACCAAAAAGAAATGTACTCTCGATTTGTAGAGTCAAATGCATTTTATTTTTATTTCTTCAATTTCAACATACAAATTAGTACAACAACAATACGACTCAGATTCACAGACTTGATGTATAGTTCTGGATGATTTACTTCCCCAAACAATAAAATACAATAGGTTGTCAGAAGGGAGATTATCTATAAAAGAAACTTAAAAAAAACGAAGAAAAAAATGAATTCCTCTTCTCATTAAGTTATAAAAATTCCCGAAACACTATCTTATTCTGTTCTAGAGTAAATCTATCAATCTCTCCCCCCTCCCCCTCTCTCCCTTTCTCTCTCTCTTTACCTCTTTCACTCCTCGACTGGATTATTCTCTTTCTGTCCATCATACCAAGTGATGCTTACATGAACATTACACAGATCTTCGGACGTATTTCAACACATTTTTATAGAAAGTAAAACGAAGATGACATTAGTCGCACATATGCCGCCAAAATACCTTTGGGTAATCGTAACACATTTTTAGCCTTACTCCAAGGAATATGTCTTTAACCAAATCATAATTACATCATATCTCTGCCTTTGACCTGGCATTTATTTGCATGTCTTCGCTTTTGGACATGTTGGAAGACATAAAATAGATTAATATGTACCGCCTTATTAAATAAAGTAGATTTTTATCACTTTAAATATACTTTTAAAGAAAGGTATCATGACTAAAAATTTAGCCAGACTGAAAATCCTGGTTAATCACGCAACGATGAGATTACGTGACAGTAAAATACCTTCTTTTCGATTCTGAATAATGGTCTTGCATTCTGTCGAAACTAAAACCATTACATTTCAACTCGTTATCAAAGCACATAAACTGAATACTTTCGAAATTAAATTGTCGATTAAATAAGGTCTAAATGAACCTTACCGAGCACAATAATTGTACTGGAGGTGTTGATGTGGGTGGGGGACTTTCACACCACGTCTTTATTCAAACAACAACAACAGCTATATTTCAATATCAAGCATGACAGAGGAAATGAAGTGCGAGGATGGTCCAGTCAGCGGGCAAACAACAACTACAACAGCGAAATAACTGTTGTTGTTTGTCGCAGACACCTCCACGCCGCTCTGTTTAGCAGTGAGAAACCGAGTGAATTTACACTCTTCACTCCTTCGTAAATCACGTCATGACCACCTATGCTATTGAAAGAATGAAACACAGAGGATTTTTGAGTGAATGTGAATATTCACTCGTTTTATGACATACTTTGTCACCTCCAAGATGGTTACGACGCGATGGACGTATCCCATCGGCTGTACATTGCAATTTGTATATCAGTCTATGGCAGAGGGTCTCCTCGTCCCCGACACCCCCCCCTACCCCGGTCCTAACAAAAAAAAATCGCCACGCATGAATTTAAACATGGAGATGTTGATATAGTAAAAAAATATTGGTGAAGGTTTGAGGAAAATCCGTTAAAGAGTAAGAAAGTTATTAGAGTTCAAAGTTTTGGATTTGTGACGTCATAAACGAGCAGCTGCCCCATGTGTTATGTAATATAAAATGCATGAATTTCAAATTTTGTATGGTTCCTGATGACTTAATTTTGTTTTCTATTCATGATCGGGTGTGAAATGATTTGTCTATTGACATACAAAAGTTACAGTGAAAACCATTTTCAATTTTCTGAGAAAATGACATTTCATTGATTTTTTACCATTCGCTACGTAGGAATGCTGCTCGCATATGACGTCACAAATCAAATAATTGAAATTCTAATAACTTTTTAATTACTTGATGAATTTTTCTCAAACCTTCGGCAATATTTTTAATTATTTTTTCTGCTATTTTTACAATAAACTTTTTGTCAGGGTGAACTTCCCCTTTAACACCAATCACGCTTTGATCAGGCATGTCAGGGAATTGTTGGTGGGCCTGCATTAATTAACAGATTTGAATTAACCGATTTCAATCAACCTCTCAAGATTCACTGAGATCGGTACAACAATAACACATGAACATGAAAAAGTATAAATTCGAATATCATCTACACCTCCAGGATCCGTTTACCTTGGCAACAACTGGTGAATTCATTTAAAGAAACTTGAGAATTCACGGTTGCCTTGGAATTAGCTCGGCATCACCCCCACGCGTCGGCGTCCATTCAAATGAATCGCAGGTGAAAATAGAATTAACTCTCTCATCGCATAAGGGGGTGTTGCACAAACCCTTGGGGTCCATTCGGTCCAAAAAAAGGCGTGAGATATATCGCATTCTTTCATTTCGAGGAGGATTTGTATCCCTTTGTATTCTTTTAACAACGTCATAAATCGTCAAAATTATGAGTCATTTCTTTGCAAATCTCTTAATGTATCGCACATGTGAAATCAAAGTGCGACACCTTCTTGATTCCTTGTTCCGTGGATCTAGTTGGTCCGTGGCCAAATCAACCACACCTGGAATTGTTTCACGAAGTGGTTAAATCTTAGCATGACCAAATGATCGACTTCGATATTGGTGCCATTTTTTTGTCATTGCTTGAGATGTGATACGCCCCACACTTTATTCTCAATAAAATCGCGGCAGGAAAATACTGCGTATTATAAATGTTAGAAACTAGAATGCTAATTTGTATTTGCAAGTGTAAAATTCACATGACGAAATTTGAAAAGGATTGGTCGAATTTAGGCTTATGATATAAATATCGTTAGTTTGATAACAAGGTTAAGTCATTTGCATCTTACAATCATTTATAGGAACATTGTGAGTTTTATGAAACTGTTCCCAACAAACATTCTTACGAATGGCTGAAAAGATAGATCTCTTGTTTGCGTTTGTAAAACTCATCTCCATGGAGCAACCCATGTAGTTATCATCTTTGCTGTACTTCATCGAACTCTCTGAATATTATAGCATTAGAGCAGAATGAATGTGATTTAGATTGATTGACCATAAACCAATATTACCTTCTGCAACCACTAACATCGCCCCCTTTACCGACTGTCCTCAACATGGCAAATCTTGTCTGCCCTCTGAGATTGTATTTAAAACCAACCTATTAAATTGGTTCAAATATCAACCTAAAATCTGTTTGTTAGAACAAAATTGATGGCAAAGTAAATTGGGATTTTTTTAAACCAATAGTTGATCGGAGGGCATTTTAACCAACTTTCGGCATGTTTGATTGTCTTTAAAGTATGGGTGTGATGGACTTCTTAAACAGTTTATAGGGATGTTTCAGTGGTCGAAAGCACAAGAACAACTTGATATTCTTCTCAGTACTTTATGTAAGTCTTATTTGCTTCCAAATTGCGGAGACACGCCGCCGCTTCACTGCGCGATGTGGGTGTACCGACCGTCGCCGGACGCAGTGCGTCCGCCCCTGTCCGTTCGCATCGACGACTGGTCTGCGTTGTCGATTGGGGAACGATCTGTGTGATCTGATCGACTTTTTCAGATGTACGAGGATTGTTTGAGATGGAAGGGGGGGGGGTTGCAAATGAGATCAAATAACGATTAGGGGGGAGTTTTGGTGGAAATGGCCATTTAAAATGGGAAGGGGTAGATAGGTGAAAAGGGAATTGTAAGATAGACATGTCATGAATAAAAGAAAACAGAGAAGGGTGGAAAATGCAAGATCGTTCTACAAGATGGGAAATAAAGGAAATGCTTCACACGAGGAAATGAAAAGAAGACGAGAGGGAAGAGAAAGAGTGTGTGGGGGGTAGCTCGTAAGTGTAAAGAGAGTAGGGACCACGGAACGGTCGTTAAATTGGGGGGGGGGGTGACGATGCAACAACGCGGTCCGTAATGAGAGAGAGGGTGGAGGAAACATGGAGTAGGTCCATTGGAGAAGTGACAGGAAGGAGAAAGGTTGGGAGAGGTGGGGTACAGGGAAGGGAAGGGGGGGGGGTAGTAGAGAAATGAATCAGAGGAAGTCAGAGAGTGTTAGGGGATAGTCTGCTGGGCAAACCTTCACTCGAGTGCAGCCTCTCTCGCTCAGGATTGGAACAGTAAGTTTTGTATGTGCTAGTATTTGCGTGGAGGCACACTTGTTGATCAAAGCTCCAATCAGGGTCTGTGCCTGCAGAATAATTAGGGGAAGATCAGAGAGAGAAAGGGGAGTGGGTGGGAGAAAGAGAGAAGAGAAGGAGTAGAGACATTTTTAGGGATAAATAAACTGATAATTGAAGAGAAAAAAGAGCGAGATTAAACAGTGTATAGGGAGAGAGGGAGAGGGAGCAGAAGAGAAGAAGATAGAAAGAGGGGGAGGAGGGAGAGAGAGAGATGGTGGGAGAGGAGAGGTTAATATCAAAAGCGCTATTCATCTCTCTTGAGAGAGACATATCGTCATGGATATAGAATGTGTTTGAACATGACTTTCAAGTCTCACCGGGTCCCGCTCACTTTCCCACGCCCTCTGCTTGCTCCCGGGGTCCATTGGGGACGTGACAGCGTCTGGTGTTGCCAGGAGTAACGGGGAGACAACAAAACCCCACTCCGTGCACAAACTTTCGTGATTTTCTTCTTCGCGGAGTTCCCTGCGTGGTGGAGAATGGTTTCATTTGCTAATACCCTTTCCCCCTCTTACAAAATCAACACATTCAAACAATAACAGTCACGGTGACGATAACCTCTAGACGGAAAAAAATCACAATTTTTTTCTTAACCGTAAAGCACTTTAGATATAATAGATATGTGAGTTACTCATATGATTAGAGATCCTGGGGGTGTTTCATGAAAGGACTTGTCGGACATTTTATCCGACAAGTCCCATTTTATCTGACAGTTACCATAGGAACAGTGCCTCTCAGCCAATCAAAATCATGGAAAGATGTCAGATCTGACAACATGTCGGATGAAAATATTGATGAAACGCTCCCCAGTTCTGCCGTAATAAAAGTAAAGAGCTTAATGCAAATGTGCATTTAAAAAAATGTAAATTTAACCGACAGAAACAAATAAAAGCTTGGGACAAGGCTGATATCATTCCTTTATTCAATCCAAGGAGCACAACTACAATGCAAATGCATTTAACGACAACAATTCAAAATATAAGGGAAAAACGGGGAACAGTTAAGTGGGGGGGGGGGGGGCTTGTAATTCATTTGTCTATAGAAAGGTGAATAAAATCAAGACAATAATACAATTCAAGTTGATCTTTACTCGTGTGTCATTGACAAACGACATGGAAAAACATCTTGTACATCTATAAATCGTCTCGACAAACAAATATACATGTCCTTCTTATCAGCAGATTTCTAACTCTGTGTTGTCTTTTCCCACGCGATGCTGTTGACATCTCTCTGCCTTATCTGTTTGAAGTTCAACGAAAAACACGACCCCTGCAAAATGTTTGCATTGATCGGTACGTAACAAATAAAACAGCTCATTAATCTGAAGAAGGTACGTTATCGCAATCATATAACTTGTTCATATGTAATGTCTATCCGATTCTTCTAAACAATGGAAGGAATATTAGAATATTAAACATCATGATCTTCAGGATGCTATGTTGTAATGATCACCCCCCTCTTTAAATCAGTATTGGTAAATTCTTAATAGAAATTGTAAGGAAAAACTTATTGAAGATTTGATATCAATCCCTTGCCTCAAATTTTCGTATAGTAATAGGAAACTGTAATTTCATATGCTTGTTAAAAAGTAGTTGTATTAGTTATGTTGTTTTTTACGTTAATTTTTTTATGATGAATTAATTAAAAAAATGGGAGAGGGCGAGAATTTCAAATTAATTTTACACTCATACAGGCCTGCATTGACAACTTCGCAAGATGCTTTTCCAATATCCCGGGTTTGGGTAATTTATTCGTTTCGCGATGGAAAACTGCAAGTTGTAAAAAGACAACCCCTTCAAATAAAATCCACTCTAGTCAGCATAGAATGTATTTTAAACGAACTGATGATTGCTCCTTGCATGGAAGCGTGGGCACCCCCATAAACACACACCCACAACTACTGACACCCTTTATTTAGACACATAATTAACGAGATAAAATAGAGAACTATATATTCACGTATCCTTAAAAAAAGTTTAGTAACTTCGTGATAATGTTTGAAGAGGTTAGCCATAAAAGAAGACAATAAGAATACATTAAGACAATGGGTATAATCGTACATAACAAATCTGAACTCTGTATCTGATTACGAACAGCTTGTTCCATAGGAGGCGAAAGGGAATTTTGATGGGGGGTAGGGGGCGCGAGACGACCTAAAAGTGTTAAAACTGTTATTACGTAGTTATATGCATAACTCAATGATAAAAATAACAGTCGATGTTGCCCCTCACTCATCATTTAAAAAAAATATTTGTTTATAATTGTTTGAATGATTAAAAAAATTTATTTTCTACACATTTTACATTAAGGACCGACTTGTTGTCACAATTATTAGCACAATTGTAATTTCACATCACATGTTCAGGTAGGAATAAACAATTGAAATATTACATATTCTATATGATGATATACAAGAGAAATAGTGTGTGGGTGACGTCATCAGTCCCCTCATTTGCATACCGACCAGGATGTTCATATAACCATGATAACTTTATGAAATTAAGGGAAACTTTAAAATGTCATAACTTTCTTATTTTATATCCGATTTTGAGGAAAGTTTGAGTTTGATGCTTATTTGATTTTTCTCATTTTAATCGAATCAACTTTTTTGTTGGGTGGACTTTTCCTTTAATTAGAATTTTATTGCACCATAATTGTGGCAAAGTGAATTGAATACAAAAAAATCTCTTGGTAATCAACACATGATGATGCATTTGAATTATTCTCGGGCCTTCTTAAGATTTAGTTTACTTAAAGGACAAGTCCACCCCAACAAAAACTTGATTTGAATAAAACGAGAAAAATTCAACAAGCATAACACTAAAAATTTCATCCAAATCGGATGTAAAATAAGAAAGTTATGACATTTTAAAATTTCGCTTCATTTCACAAAAACTGTTATATGAACGAGCCAGCTACATCCAAATGAGAGAGTCGATGATGTCATTCACTCACTATTTCTTTTGTTTTTTATTGTTTGAAATATGAAATACCTTTATTTTCTCGTCATTGTCATGTGAAATGAAGTTTCATTCCTCCCTGAACACGTGGAATTACATTATTTTATCATTTTGTGCTTCAGGCAAGGAGGTCCTAATAGTCAAATTCGTAAAAATAAAAATATTGTATAATTCAAACAATATAAAACAAAAGAAATAGTGAGTGAGTGACATCATCAACTCTCTCATTTGAATGTAACTGGCTCGTTCATATAACTATTTTGTTAAAAATAAGCGAAACTTTGAAATGTCATAACTTTCTTATTTTACATTCGATTTTGATGAAATCTTCAGCATTGTGCTTGTCTGATTTTTCTCTATTGATTCAAATCAACATTTTTCTGAGGTGGACTTGACCTTTAAAAACGATAATTACACAATGAATGCATGCATGGTCGTACGCACCGGGGAAGGGGAATTGTTGCAGGGACTGGGGCAGTTCCCCCGCCCCTGAAATTTGAATACCTATATTTTTTAATGAAAATTTACACAAAATTCACCAAAAGTATGCACAAAATCATTAAATTTAATGTCAAAAGTGCCCCCAATGAAATCAAGCTCAGCCGCTTCACTCCCTCGCGTATAGAAGTGTTGAATAACAAAATATACGTTATATTGAGAAAAAAATAAGAACAGAAAATATATACTGTACATGCCAAAAGCTATTTTGCCAGCTTTCAGAGTATAGGCCTAAATGTTCTCTTCGAGTTTGGAGGCGGTTTCATGAGTCCATCAACTGACCGTTAAAAGTTGACATCCCGTTGAAAGTTGGCTTCCACATTAACATTTCGTATAACGTTTATAACATTCACTCAGGAAATGGACTCGTTCCATATTAAAAAAAACACATTGATTGGAATGAAAGAAGTGAAAATTTGAATAAGAAAAGAAGAAGGAGTGAAAAAGAAAGCATAATTCCGGCCTTAATCTGATCAAGTCTCCAACGGACATGTTTGTATACCGGTTCCATATGCTTCGATTCACACGCTCAACTTGGTAAACATGAAACCAACTCCGGAACCTTCTCCTCTTATTCTGTCAAGAATGACATTAAACAAGTTTTAGATTGTAATTTTGATTGCTAGTATCTGATTTGTATAATAGATTATTTAATTCGATTTCCGGTATTATGAGATGGACCTGTTGAGTTTCGTTATTTTACGAAATGTTTGTGCGCTATATATGGGATACACTGACAGTACTGAAAGAAGACATTTCTTACGTTGTGACATGAGATCTTACTACACCATCGTATTAATTTTTTCTGATACCATCTGGACATATTGTTGTATTTTACGAAGTGTAAGCACTTCGCTGCTTATGATTGAAAAAATGGGCTAGATTTTGCAAGATTGCACGATCCCATGGGCTCCAATACGATATAGTGCCAAAGTGGCGCTTCTTTGGGAGGCATCTATCCAGTATCATTACAAAATGAATTATGTCACTTCCAAGAACTCTACAAGCGACATTATTCCACATAACTCGGTCAACCACAGACACAACGAAGCATTAAAAAGATCAAAACGATCGGTGATATTTGACATGTTTGATGAGTTTTTGAAACCCAAAGACAAGATACATGAGATGGATTTTAGGTGTCCGGACACCCGACCCCATATCAGAAGGAACACTTTCCTCTTGGCTTGAAACTTGACGCAAATCATTCTTGCAAAACATAATTACTATCTGAGCGAACAACAATGTACAAGATCTGTTTTAATAAAGATGACTGGATTTCAGAACTACTAAAAAAAAATCGTAAAGATAATGCGATACATAAGTAGGCATTTCACATCCCCTGTTCCTGCGAATTCTTCACCCCTGTATGTCATCCATTTAACACAATTTGATAATTCTAAGCTAAGTTTTTCACCGATCAGCTTAGGACTTGTATCAGAATAGAGTAAAACACTGTCGTCTGCATATAAAAGTAATTTACTTTCATTAACACAAATACACATATTTATGTGCTATATCAATGATATGTGTATTTGTGTTAATGAAAGTAAATTACTTTTATATGCAGACGACAGTGTTTTACTCTATTCTGATACAAGTCCTAAGCTGATCGGTGAAAAACTTAGCTTAGAATTATCAAATTGTGTTAAATGGATGACAGATAATAAGCTTAGCTTACATGTTGGTAAGACCGAAAGTATTTTGTTTTGTTCGCGGGCTAGGTCTAAGCATACAGATGATTTCAATATATACTATAACAATCAATTAATTAAGAGACAGAATTCCGTGAAGTATTTAGGCCTGATATTAAATAGTGATCTCTCATGTACATCTACGGTTGACTCTATTGTCAAAAAACTAATGCTCGCTTGAAATTTCTATACCGGTATCAAAATTGCATGAATACGAAATCCAGACGTATTTTAAGCTTTTCATTAATACAGTGTTTATTTGATTATGCTAATGCAGCATGGTACTGCAGTCTTGGAAAGGTTGATCAAAAAAAGTTTAGAATTATTCAAAATAAGATTGTTAGATTTATTACTTGCTTACACCCAAGAACACATGTTGGGAAGAATGAAATCGAAAAAGCTGGCCTTCTTCGCATAGACTTGAGGTCGCAACAACTTATACTTCACCATGTTCATAAAATTTTCTATTCAAACGAATATCATTACATCTCAAAAAACTTTACACGGTCATCTAATATTCACGAGCATGAAACAAGAAATAGTCTGTTTAACTTTGTTGTACCTATGAGAAAAGGTCAAATTGGCAACACATTTTATTATAATGGTATACATTTTTGGAATTCCCTCCCTAATCATGTTAAATCGGTTAAGACTTTTACACAATTTAAAAGAGTATTGAAACAACACTTAAAAAATGTCCCCACTCTGTAATGTTAAATATTCTTTCTAATTTCATGTGTATCATGTAGTCTTATATATAACTATTTAGTTAGGATTTATTTTAATAATCAACTTGTTTTACATTTTATCATCATCTTTTGTTGTTTGCGTGAAAGTTTGATGTCAAACTTATTTGTACTTTTTCATATCTTAGGTTTTACGATTCATGAATCTTGTATTAGTTACGATGCATTTAGCGCTATTTAAAAACTGATTATAGTATAATTTTCATATGTAACCTAGAAGTAATGATCGTTTACTCAACCTGTTTTACAATTATTTTAATCATATTTTGCGTAAATGGTTTTCATGGCAAACTTATTTGTTTTTGTCTTTTCATATATTAAGTTTTACAATTCTTCGTGTAATTTCAGTGGTCTAGACTTAATTGATGTAGTTTGTAGATTTCTATAGGTGTTTTTCATATATGTACATTGTTGTCAATTACTGATGTAAGGACCCCATTGGAAATAAGCCATCTCGGCTTTCATGGGCAATCCTGTCAAGGTATACACTACTGTTCATATTTTCATGTACTTGTTCACAGTTACCTGACAAATAAAATCAATCAATCAATCACCTGTAGTTGTATATCCGCATTCACAATTATGAATGTCAATCAATATGAGCTCTTATTATCTTGTAAGGGTGACGGTGATCTCTTCCGAATATGGCTAATTTTGACCTGGACATTGCTTGTTGTGCGAACGTTCTTTTCATGGTCAAGCGCGATAGGAAGTGAATGGTTGGGAGAGTCAATAATAGATATTGATGGACAATCAATATCTACAAACTGAATGAGACGTCAAGAAGATGATGGACACGTGTGTTTTTGGTCCGGTGGTTTTCAGCATGAAACAGATTAATTCTTCAAACTTTGGAGAGGGTTCGGAATCTTGAAATCGTTGTAATTGTTAAACCTGGTTTTGCATGATCTTTTTCTTATCTGTCAATGTTCCGCTTTTAACAAGTGATCCATCGAATAAATACCGCTTTTCAGACATTCTATATATCCCGGTCATCAGATCCTGGCTTACCCGCACAAAATGTATGCACTTTTTCTACTCCTACGGGAGCATTCCACCAACATGATCAAGAGTTTTTAAACTCAATTGCTAAACATACAATACCATGAATACATAGGCTTTCGAAATCTATCGGGTACCCAATAAACAGAGTGGCAAATTGGATGAACCTTGCCAAAAGGACTATAGTTTGCGGTGGGATTCGAACACATGACAAGGCGAGAGTCAGAACCACTAGGCCTACACCTCGACGCTTGATGGGCTTATCCTGTAAAAATCTGGGGGAGTCTCTGATTATCTCTGTTTTATAAATTGATCTTTAGAAACAAAAGCTCCTTACAAGTCGTAGGTCCATGTTACACCCGATATCTGAATCTCTATGGTTATAGCCCTGTATGTCAAGTTTGATACTTTCAAATGATAACAGAATAAGAGTACTAGCTGAAATTTCAAAAAGTTCTGGTAATTGATCCTAATGCTATACCACCTCTGCTGCTATCGAAACCTTTGATTGCAGTAGAATTCTGAAAAAAATTAACTTCAGATGTGTAAATTTTTGATCGATTTTTTGGCCTTTTTCAATTACAGAAATAAAAACATTTTCATCCCCGAATTCCTTCCGGAGAGATGTCAGTCAGTTCAAAGCTCCTGTTGGTTTAGGAGTGAATTTCTATATGTACTACAGTGTTACCTGAATAGAGGGAAAGGAAATTTTTACTGCATTTTCAATCATTTTGAATGAATTTCCACTC
This sequence comes from Lytechinus variegatus, assembly GCF_018143015.1. Lineage (NCBI taxonomy): Eukaryota > Metazoa > Echinodermata > Echinoidea > Temnopleuroida > Toxopneustidae > Lytechinus > Lytechinus variegatus. The sequence goes on along the minus strand of NC_054753.1, from coordinate 29,367,910 downwards.
CCCAAGGACACGAAGGCTTGACGGATGGATAATTCGATTTTGTTTTTAAAAAGAATAATATAAAGTCGGGAGGTTGTTGGAAGTCGCAAACACGCACGGCAAACGAGCTTGAAACATGGTCATAAAATTCGGATCAAGAAAATGTGACAGCAGGCTTGAATGACATCCAGGCATGCCGGTGCCCTCTCGGTCATTGACACTGAACCCTAGTTGTATGTGCTTGAGAAACACGCCCCAAGGCTTCATGTTTTCATTGCCAACAGAGCCGATCTTGGTGTTCAGTCACACCCTGGAAACAAGTCCTAGTCCGATCGATGCTCTGACGTTGATCAGAATGGAACACTGTTGGCCGATTTGTAGTTGGTTTCTTCTATGTGACTGTGACCTGTTTCGAAGCGCGCTAACGGACTGTAAAGAGTCAGTGGTCGGGAAAATAGGCTGGGCGTATGTTTCATGTTAGCGAATTCAGATTTAGTGTTTCTTGTGTGTTCTTTTGAAGTTTCATGCTAAATAAGGATTGAAATATGGAGAACTCAACGAGACGAGAGAGGTAGATTGGGCGGGCATTGAACAAACTCAACGAAGGGTGTAGGGCAGGGAGGGGTAGAGGTGCAAGCGGCCAACGGGAAGGAAGGGGCAAGAATAAAGATGGGGGTAGCGTTACCATGGTTACGGGAAGGGGGTTAAGGGAAGTTATATTGGAAGAGGAGGGAAGAAGAAATAAACCTTAAGGGAAGGGGTCCAAGAAGGGGTAATTTCAAGAGCTGGAAATTCAGAAGTCCGGATGGTAAGAAGGGGACAATTGTTTGGGAACAGGATGCAGGTCTCGTGTATTAGGGTGCATTGGGAGGGAGTCGGTAACCAATGAATAGGGACCAACTGCATGGACCACTACTTAATATGAATCAAACCAAAATAGGAAGATGTTTAAGGCGGAAAACAATACGACATTTATGATTCATTAAAAATCAATGATTTCTTAAAAATCCATAAAAACTGTAATCACTGCACCCAAATTGGCTGAAAGTGTGACGTCATTGTGATGAAGGGTACATCTCAAGGACTGATACCTCATCGGTTCAATGACATTTGATCCGGCGACAATTGCTCCGTTGTAAATTCCATACAGTAATGGAATTGCCAATTTCAACCCTGGATTTAACACACTATACCCTATCATAAACCTAACACTAAACCAAAAATAAAATCCTATTGCAACACTAACCAATAACCCTATCTTAGCCTGAAAAGAAAACCCCGGAGCAATTGTCGCAGGAGACAATGTCGTGTCCCCCTATCATCATCATGATCATCCATCTCCATTTGCTTCAACACACTTGCCTAAAACACGATATTCTTCAAAAAAAATTACCCCGAATGATATTTTATTCTTTTGTGAGAACTAATGACCAATCTATGTGACTTAAATTTCATAAATTTCAAACATGCATTGATATTTCAATAATGTTCAAACTTTTACAAAACTGATTATCGTTTTTTTTTCTTTAGCGCAACTTGTCATTGGAGTTTAATGAATGTCTTGTGCAGACTAAAATGTAAGTTTACTTATAATTGTCAAAAGATTAAAGTTCTCAGTACGATAAGAAAACTGATACTTCCATTGCATGTCGAGTCGACCTTTCATAATTATCAAGGCGATTAATTTTCAGGAAAAAATACAATATACTAAATACATGTACATAATTTTACTTTTTACCGAAATTATCTTAAAACTTGTGTTTTCGTTCTTTGTCCACTGATCCATGCCTTTACTGCAATAGAGCACAATGATACCGAGAATGAAAAAAATTATATTAATAAAATCAATGCAGCACGTTCAATAGCATTTTCTGGCTTTCCTTTTTCTATCTTTCTTCCTTACTTTTAGGGGGTCAATTGTGTATCTATTTTCATCTTTATTTCTTCCTTACTTCCTTTCTTTTTTTTCATCCCTTCTTCCTCCCTAATTTCTTTCTTTGTGCATTAAATCCATTCTTTCTTTTTTTTATTTTCTTGACATTTCATTTCAAGTGTACATAGATTGTTTCTGATTGAGATGCAGCTGCCGGTCAGATTATGATGAAATAAAAGGAAGGTTCAATCTTCAAATGCTAGACTAAGTTTAATAGCTTTTTAGAATAAGAGGTCACCGTCTGCGGCGATCCTATGCATGTATTTATCTTCAGCTATCAAGCACGTGTCTGTCGTCTGTCGTCAAACGGACGCAGCGCGTGCCGCTCGCGAGCCGCCCTTTGTTTAAATTACGCGCGCGCCTGCTTTCAAAAAGAACAGTGACCGCGTCAATTGAAGTTGCCAAACGAAATGAAGATTCGAGAGAAAAGTAAATTAGCGTCTTCGCCGGAAATCTGGTCCTTTTCTGTGATAAGAAAGATGCTTTATTGAAAAGGCGCCATTTTTCTAAATAGGAACAATGCATGCAGCTTTTCAAAGCGAGTTTGCACCTGAGGCAAAGGCCTATACTTGTCATTTTTTTATTCATTTTTATTTATTTATTTATTTTTTTTTTTTTGGGGGGGGTTATTGATTTCCTATTTTACGATGAAATTATCTCTGGAAAGCATTTCAATCCTTTGCAGTGTTTCATGAAACAAAAAGTCAATGAAATGTTACAAGCTACTGGAATCAGTGTACATTATTGGCTCGAGAAAATGTGTCAATGAACTGGCAAGATGCTTCATGAAAACCCTCTGCCAGGACATCAGCTTTAAAAAAATGCTTATCATTCAAGGAGAAGAATTGCACTCTTTCCCTCTCATCTTATTGATTCTTTTCCTGCACTGCATTCTTGCAATGATGTTTACAGATGAACATGAGTATCTCTCGCTCGCGTCATATTTTCGACATTTGAGGTACGACTGCATTTCTGAAAGAAATAGGAGTCCCGGATTGGCGCTTGAACACGATACAAGAATTTACCTCTCTAGTGCTCTGAACCGGTGACTTCTTCCAAAATACATTGATGATCGGATTGATATGTGAACCGCTGTGTATTATGAACATGATACGGCATTGAGAGGAGGTTTCAGGTTTTATTTGTAAGGAAACAAAGATGGGAGAATGAGGGAAGGGGGTAAAAGAAGAGAATTAGGGGGGATGGTTTTCTTAGCCACCCGGAGCGTGACGCGATGAATACGATACACACTGGGAGGACATAACCATAAGGGGTCCAGATGGGACAAGGGGCGGCCGACAATGCGCGCGTACCTGCGCGTATGTCGAAACATGATCATATGAATTATTCTCAAAGAAAAAAAATATCGACGAGAGGGGGGGGGGGTCGTTAGCTCATCTGTATTTGTACAAAGTTATGCGTGACTTTAGAAATGGATTGGGTTGAAACTGGTATACATACCCAAATGAGATGCCCATGATTTTAGGTAGAAAGTCATCTGAATGGAAAGTCGGAAGGGGGGGGGGGGGGGGGGTAATAATTCGAAAAAATGTCATCGTAAATGAATGATTAATAAAATCTCAGTGTCGATTGGTTTTGAGCCATTTTTCTCATACTCATCAGGTCGTAATGGTAGTCATTCTCTTTTCACTCAGTGATCCATAGCAATTTTTCTTACCTATTTTATGCCAGGGGGGGGGGTCAGGGCGGTGCACCAAAGTTCAACACCCCCAATCTGTAATGAGAGGTCAAAACGGGAAATTTCGAAGCTCTCTCTTGGCCTATGAAATATTTAAATGATTTGTCTAACTTTGGTATTTTTGGCGGATAAGGTTTATTCTACGAGGGGGGGAGGGAGTGATAATGATCCCTCAGAAAATAAAACCAGGGGGTATTTACCCCCCCCCCGGAATCGCCGCAAATGCTGTGGGAAATCAATGAAAATTTTCTATCTGCTGGGAAAATGAAATTCGGGAATTTCCCCCGCAAACTACCTCGTGAACAATTTTTTCAGCGGGTGTATTTTATATCTGGTCGGGGACTTTCACTGTTTAATAAAGCAAGCAAGTAAGAAAAAAAATCAAGCCTTGCTTTGTCGTTAATTTCTTTCTGCCAATCATTTCCAAAGATAGGTTAAAATTTGTTTCTGTTCACTCGATTAGAAATTCTGGTTTACGACTCAATTTACGTCATCGTCAACGTCAATCAAAGTATATGAGGATGTGGTGCCAACTTCAGGCGTCATTTCCACTGTCACCCCTCCCCAACGTAATAATTTATCTTCAGTTAGATTTATTAGAATCTTTGTTATTTTATGAATCATAAAGCCATTACTAAATGTAACTACAGACATGACTGTTGTATGTGTCTTATACAATAATGTTGCTCTGTTAACTGAAAGGGATGATATGATTCATTTTCAGATTTGATTTTCTTATAAGAAAATCACCATGGGAAAACTACCAAATAAAAACTCCGTTCCCCCCCCAAAAAAAGATAAAGAAATGAAAGAAATAAAGAATGAAAGAAGTATAAGATAAAGAAAAAGACGGGAAAGACGCGAGGAGGAGGAGGAAGAATTTACTCAGTTTTAAATAATTTTATCATTAAATTCACCATTTCATGCCTCCTTAACTTATTTTTTTGGTATAATTATCCGCGCGTTGAAGTCCTGCTGTATTATCTCTGTTATCTTTCTTTATCTCTTTTCATTTTTATTTTCATATCCTTTGTGTGTGCTTCAATTGTTTGATTGTTTCTTGTTCTTTGTTCTGCTGTTCTCTGTTTTGTAAACTTGTCTGTCTTCGTAGGCAATTCTAAAATAATTATTTAGAGGGGTCCACACAATACAAGCACTGCTTTTTAGTGGATCCCTCCATTTTCACAGAATTTATATCTTAAAATGGTTATGATATTTGCTTATATATATTCTGTTTTGCTTTACTTCGTTTTATAGATAAATATCAAATACTGTACATGCCTGAATTCATTTTATCTGTATAAGTTCATTGTAACTATTTTGATCACATTACTTTGTTCTTCTGTTGAAAATGAAAAATAATAAATTGAAAAAAAAAAAAGATTAGAAAGTTGAAGATGGGGGGGGGGGGGAGGGGGAGAAAGAGGAAGATGATAAGAAAGTAAAAACCTTCATGAAATCAATTCGAAGCAAGACAGAAATCAACCTCATTTGTTTGTAATGTATGTGGATTGAATCATTTTTTTTGTTCACTCAAATCTTGCCATCTTCCTGTTGCATCCCGTAGGTGATTTCACTAACAAGCTTGCTTTCATCCAACCAGAAGCAAGGATTTTAGCAGCTTATGACAAAATTACATATAAATCACATCTTGGAAAAACTCCCTTGTCCCTGCATGGATGAACGTATCATGTTCACGACATGAATACATGACTATGGGCGTTCACAACGCGGGACGTGACGTCATCGCTGACGCAACTTGCATGAATATACGAAAAGCAAAAGGAAGGGCCGTCATGTTCGTGACGCCCTTATTGAGTAATTTTACCGTAAATACGTAATTGCAAAAGACTGTTATAAACTATACGAAAATTCTCGTGTCTGACTGGTGGAAAAAAAACTGTTAAAGAAATCTCTCATAAGATTGTCAAAAAAAAAAACTGTTTTGGGGAATAAAAAAATATTAGACGGAATGAAGATCGTTTAGGTTGTTGATTTTTTTTAAAACAGATTTTCTCTTTTTTTTCATATTCTCCTTTCTTCGCAAAATCATGATTATCATAATTGGAATATAACAGGAAAATCTCAATGATAATGGGGGCGGGTGCATTTTCTGGCATATTCTAGAAATCAAAGCGAGTGTGTCATAGTAGTCTATATTCTTTACAAATACTTCTGAATAAGATTTTCAATGTTGAAATAAAAATATGTATGGCATATCAACCACTATAGTATTCAAGGAAGTATGTCATATATATGTCATTTTTAATGATTGGTGTATATGACGAATGGGAAAACAAGAAAAAAATAAGACAAATTAGGGAAAGATAATAGAAAGGAATGAACATGGAGCTTGTTAAAATTTGAATAATTGAAGAGAAATAGAAAGAGACATCGGTTAGCTGAATTATCAAATATATCATTTTTTGCAATCTTTCTTTCTTTTCACTGTGTTTTGCCCAACCTCTTCAAAAAGATCTGAAAGAAGAGAGAAAAATCTATATGCTAATAGCTTCTCACTTCAGGGGGTAAAATAGAGCCCTTATATTTTCTTCTTAAGTTGTTTTCTCCCAACTTTCTACCCAAACCAGCGGCTTTGCTCTGTCATACACGACGCGCCATTGGAACTGCAGCCATTTACACCGACATAGCCTACACCAGTCCGATCATAACGATTGCGTTATTTCAAATTAAGTAGTATCGGTCGGTGTGGAATTTGTATCACCGGTGTAAATGAATCAAAAGCTATAGCAACAGGACGAGGAGCGTTCAAAAGAAATCAATTATTCCAAGCAAGGAGGACAAAAGACGAAAGAAAATCTTGAGAGACTTCGACGGAAATAAAGTCTTGGATCCACAATAGAGCATGCCCATAACCTGGGGCTATGTAGTCATCGAAACAAACAACATTAAGGTTGACATGTATCTGTTCTAAATTGAAGTTACTTTTCTAATGGATTTATCATTAACTGTCGAAACATTTTTCGTAGGAATATCATGTTTTCGAAGATTGCCTTTTCTTTCTCAAAATTATTACATAACAAAGTACAGGACATATCTGATCGAATGCCCCTGACTTGATTATGTTTGACTGAAATGGAGTAAATATTATGAAATTTTGAGCTGAAGAGACAAGTTCATAATGGTTAGCCAATAAATTATCTTCACCTAAAGTCATTCATGTTTTATTTTATTAAAAATACCATATGCTACACAAGGAGCTTCAAACAGAAGCTCCTTGCTGGAATAACATATTCACGTTAAAGCATGGATAAGATTTTGGAAAAATTGTGGTACAGTCTAACAGGTTAAATTTTCAAAGTTTAAATTGATTTTAATTAAATGAAATAGTTTATCATAAAAATCATATAATTTTGAGAGATACACTCTATATAGGGCTACATTCAGATAGTGAGGGAAAACGTTTTCAATGAAAAGGTCCACCAACCCCCCCCCCCCTAAAAAAGAATAATTGGATCCCCGATAATTTGCGGGGTTTTTTTCGGGGGGGGGGGGATAAAAGCACATACATGTATCAAGCATGGGATGTGACGAAATTACTATCTCTGTATGCGGATACCTAAATTTACAAGACAACAGATCGAGAATCCTTTCCTAAGGAATAGAATAAAAAAACTGGCAGCGGGGGCTAGATATTAATATTTCCACGAAAAGTCATCAATGAGGAATGATGGTCAATGAACCTTTGTAATACTGGAAGATCAGAACGAGAGTTCAATATACTAAACATTCATCATGTTTATCGAAACTTTGGACATACTTTAGATCCTACCTTCTAAAAAACAATCTTGGTGTTGGCCCACGCGACATAATTCGCGTGATGTTTGCGCGCTTTTATTTTTCTACCGATTTTTAGACACCACAATGAGACAAGAGGAATCCATTCATCCGATCGCGGTAATTCTCTATCGATTATCGATAGCTCAAAAATTCGTCTGCATTGACACGGTGGAGAGTGAAAGGGAAAGATTGGGGAAAAACATTTACCAGTGGGAAGAAAAACAACTTGTGCGAATAAGGAGAGTTCCTACTTCAATGTTGTTTACCGTGTTCATGGATTGATGTTAAAGAGAAAAGTCATCAGTAATGTACAAAGCATATTTCTCATATTACTCATTTTTTATAATATTATTTTGTGTATTAAAGAAAGAAAAAAAATTATGAAAAGATATAAGGATCGTAGTCATCTTTTTTTCTCTCTGATCATGTCATATATTTTGTTAATATTTCATTTTGTAATTGCTGAAACGCATTAGTATATTAATTTCTAGTATTTTTGAAGTTTGATGTATAAGTTGTATAATTATATTGTAATGGATTTATTGTATAATTTATAATTATGTTTTAAATAGTTTGTACAAATTGTTTATAGAATCTGATTATGTATGTTGATTTGAGAGAATATAATAAAACATCCTTAAAAAAAAAAAGAATCCGATGACGAAACTTCATTTTTGTTTAATACGGATTGCTATCTCATGAAGCAGAACGATTTGTAATAAAATGAAGCCCTTATCATAACAACAATATGAGCAACAGCAACACCACCAATATTGATGAAACAACGTCTTTATATTATAGTTTCTAAAACTTGTTTTTATTTGTCTAACTATCACGCAAGCAGAACTATAGAAAAGTCGCATGATTGCCACTATACCATGGAAACAAAACACAGACAATAAAGGCGCATTTTGTAAGACTTCAGTTCGAAACCGCCCATGTGATGACAGAACACCCCAAATCACTAATGGATGTCATCACAGAAGATTAAATAGAGGCTTCAGTAATAGAAATGTAAGTAACATTAATCAATGCTGAGTTTTAAAACACTTTTGGGAAGCTTCATTGAATGGCGCTCATGTCCCAGTCACAATTACAATACAGGATCCAGCTGAAAGGGATGCTCCAGGCAGAAAATAGTATGAGTAGAACAGGTCAAGAAAATCCGACAAACAAAATACTGGAAATTTGATCAAAATCGGACAAAGAATAACATTTTAAAGATTTGCATTATTCCGCAGAAAAAGTTCTTGGCATGTCTTCATGAATATTCAATGAGCAAACTGATAATGTTATATCCCCACTTGTCATTTTGTATTTCATTATATGAAATTAGGTTTCTTCGATATTTTTTCTCCAGGAATTCAAAGTACCAACTGATTAAGTTAATTAGATATTTATTGCTGTAACTTAATTCATAAGACATGTAAGAAGGTAGACATAACATTCACACATATGAATTATGATTTCACGTAATAACATAAGAAAGGGGATAGTGGGGATGTGACATCATCAGCCTACCTAGTGAATATTCACGACGACGTGCATATAACTTTTAATACATTCCAGTTTGATCGGGTGAGAAATGTTTCATGGGTGTGACTGAGGTGGGAATAAACGGAGGGGAACTAAGCCCCTTCCGGTTCTTGCATTTTCTGAGACACTGACGGCCTTGCTTTCGCAACAGAATCACAAGAAATACAGGGCATGAACACCACCAATTCCGTGCCGGTTGTCACAAATATCACAAAACAACGCCAGCATATTCACGCACTGGGGAGCAGTTTCAGTGCTTCAAACAAAACACAATTGTCCAAAAAGTAATCATTCCATTCAGCATCCAGATTATGACTTCTACACATATTACATGTAAAAGTGGGCCTAGTGTGCATGATATATCCATCAATAATTCGTCCAGAACGCATTATTATTTGGAGGAATTTTATTGTGATTTCTACCATCTCAAAATTAATCTTTTTTTTTGAAATTCTTCGATTGTTTCCATGGTTATTTCTACACCTTGTTGAAATTAATGGGAAGTCATGCCTTAAAAATATTGCGCAGAAAAAAGTCTTACATTTTTTATTTGCCAGGTGATTTAGCTATATACCAAGCTTGCTTTGGTGTTTTTTTTTTTACAATTTGGGAAAGGCGGGGGGGGGGGGGGGTGCTCCGAGAATGCCAAACAATAGATCTCTTCTGTATTGACATGGCAACCAAACTCGCTTATTTCATTACTCATTAAAGTGTTTTTATTTTTTGTTATTTAAACGCCCACCACTCCACGTTTTCAGCCATAAGACTGTGAGCTTCATTATACACACACCCCCTCATTTACATTTGCGCATGTCTTTCTTTCTTTCTTTCTTTCCTTCCTTCTTTCTTTCTTTCTTTCATAAATGACACCCCTGGGCCCCGTCTTACAAAGAGTTACAATCGATCAAATCGATTGTAACTCTATGGATATCTATCCGTGTCATAATTTGTTCTACAGGAAATTTGTAAAATGTCCTTTGTAAACAAAGGAGAACACTCCAAATTGTCAAGAAATCAATGAATTTATGGATATGCATTCATATCTAGATTTTTTTGAACTAATATGCATTTTATATGTTGACATTGCTGGCCGTCCATTGTTGCGATAGATTGGATCAATCTCAACTCCTTGTAAGACAGGGTCCAGATCTTTCTCCTTAGCTCCCCCTCTCCCATCCCATCTCCGACCAAGTACTCCCTACCCCGCTCCGACTTACCTACCACATCCACCCATCATGCCCATGGAGTCTCCTCCTCAAAGGATCTTGATTGACGCCCATCGATTGTATCCCACCGTGTTAGAATCCGTGTCACTTCTTACATTCCATTCGAACAGATCATCTAAAATATTATTCATAATTCAGTCTAATATCAAGTTTAAAGGACAAGTCCACCCCAACAAAAACTTGATTTGAATAAAAAGAGAAAAATTCAACAAGCATAACACTGAAAATTTCATCAAAATCGGATGTAAAATAAGAAAGTTATGACATTTCAAAATTTCGCTTCATTTCACAAAAACAGTTATATGAACGAGCCAGCTACATCCAAATGAGAGAGTCGATGATGTCATTCACTCACTATTTCTTTTGTTTTTTATTGTTTGAATTATACAATATTTCAATTTTTACGAATTTGACGATTAGGACCTCCTTGCCTGAAGCACAAAATGTTAAAATAATAACAATAAAATAATTATTGTTTGAAATATGAAATATTTTTATTTTCTCGTCATTGTCATGTGAAATGAAGTTTCATTCCTCCCTGAACACGTGGAATTCCATTATTTTAACATTTTGTGCTTCAGGCAAGGAGGTCCTAATCGTCAAATTCGTAAAAATTGAAATATTGTATAATTCAAACAATAAAAAACAAAAGAAATAGTGAGTGACATCATCAACTCTCATTTGGATGTAACTGGCTCGTTCATATAACTATTTTGTTAAAAATAAGCGAAACTTTGAAATGTCATAACTTTCTTATTTTACATCCGATTTTGATGAAATCTTCAGCATTTTGCTTGTCTGATTTTTCTCTATTGATTCAAATCAACATTTTTCTGAGGTGGACTTGACCTTTAAGTTTCAGAATTTTCTATAGGTCTGTATTGATTACTGAAAAAAAGATGTTTCTACCAGTTTATGTTGATATAAAATACACTATTCAGCAAAAGTATACATTAAGAATGTATAATTTTATTATTTAATGAATTTGGATATATTTATGAAAAAAGGAAGACCATAATGTTCATAGATAGGCAAAGCACAAGATAATACAATTAATATAAAATTTACCAAAATGTGAAGTAACAATACAGGGCCTGCATGTTTATTCAAAGATATATATATATACAAAAATGTACACTCTGTGGAAGGATAAATGGAAAAAATAACTCGAGGACACAACAATTATGCAATATAAATACTATCAGTGAAGTGGCGGATTTTGGTTCTTCGAAACATAATATATATTTTTTTGTAATCCCACTGAGAAGTTTGTTGAGTAACTGGGCAATTCCATGAAATATGTACGTCAGACCCCCTATATGTGGGACCTTCATGAAATTTTCTGTCTCTGATTTTTTGTTCTTTTGACAGTTTGTAATGTTCACAAAGGACCCAGGCTTGATCAATTTTTATGAAGTGAAGTAAAACTTGAGAAAAATGGGGGTCGGACGTACAAAAGGCTTGATTATCTTATGGAATTGCCCAACTGAAAAACTATGGATGTTATCAGTGAAGTGGTGCGTTTTTGTTCTTCGAAACCTAATTATCATGTTTTTTTAATTTGAAAGGTTTGTTTAGTAACTGAAAAACGAGACACCTTCATTAAATTGGCGGGGGTGTGTATCATTACGGATCTACCTCACCTTGATATGATTACTATGACGCGCATGCGCAGTGATATGAGTAATGATACTCTGTTGTTTACGAGTGAGAGATGAGAAGTGGATGATGAAACATTGCCTTTGGTTTGAGGGCAAAAGCGACTAAATAATGAAATGAAACCAAGAAATACAATCGGACTATGTTTTACGCAAGAGTTCACGACTTTCCCACGCTCTCAGAGTCATCTTAGATAGACTCGGCTCCCAGGAGTTATGAGCGTCTTATCCGAAAATTGTAATTATGAATTAGAATGGACGCCATCTTGATTTGAAGTTGAGATGAATAAATGAATAAAAAGAGGTGTTAGACTTGGCCAGTTAAAGAGTAAACAGCTTTAAAGGACAAGTCTACCTCAACAGAAATTTGATTTGAATAATAATAGAAAAATCCAACAAGAATAGCACTGGAATTTTCAGCATAATCGGGTGTAAAATAAGAAAATAATCACATTTTAAAACTTCGCCTAATTTCACAAAACAGTCATATGCACATCATGTTCATAATGCAAATAAGGCGAATGATGACATCATCCACTTACTATTTCTTTTTTTTAATGAAATTCTAATTTTCTCCTCATTGTCATGTGAAGGGACTTTTATCCCTCCCTGAATATGTGGAATTAGCATTGTTTTAACATTTTGTGGTTCAGTCAATTAATTTGTAATATTGAAATAGTGAAACAATGCTTCTGCTATTTTTTCATAATAACAGAACCTGAATAACGAAAAGCAGTATGTTACACTTGATAGCAAATAAAGGTCATTTACAAACAAACCATGAAAGGAACCAATCACATGCGATTTGTCGACTCTGCAAAAAAAGTAAATAAATAAATAATTAATAAAAGTCAGCACGACGAGAAAACTCCTGTAACGAAGTCTAACCCGGTGAACATTTTCCAACACTTTGAATACCAATGACATGATGTTATTTACCATTTCTTCTGTGGTGTAGACGCGAAAATAATGAACTTGAGAAGTGGGTTGGTCGGGGTGGTTCTGTGGTCGATTTATTTTCGGGATCCATAAAAGGAATATTTCACGGAGCTTTGACTCAGAATAAATCACAGAATGAAAATGATAATAATATCTCAAGTAAAAGATTTACGAGGCCAAAAACGTGCATCTCGTATTTTTTTCTTCTGGGTTAATAAGAAAGGAAATTGGTAAACAACTTAGAAAGAGCACATTGCTTTCTAACAAAGTTCATTTCTTTGGATATAAATGTTTTTAATGGTACATAATTCTTATTGAAATGAATAGATTATAAGTTGTTGAACTGATAAGGATCTTTATGCGTAATTAAGTAGTAATAATAAAAAATGTATTCCTAAATTTACAAAAATATGCGTGAACTTTGTATTCCTCATTAGGGGGTAAATTTTATTTTTGAAAAAATCGGGAGAAGATAAGATTCTTCCCGCCAGCACTTTTTGTAGGACCATGGCTCCTCACAAATATTATTTTGTTTGAGACTAACCGTATAGTTTTCAATCCAACAGCACAAATATATTACAATGTTCCATCAGCGGAAGGGGGGGGGGTGGGAGTGGGGGTGGATGGGATGAGACCACCTTCTCCTTTTGATTGCTGTACAATTTTTCAATTTCGGGGGAGGGGGTTTATGTGATGGGGAGACTACCTTTTTCCTTTTCTGTACATTTTTTTTTTTGGGGGGGGCAGTCACTGCCCTGCAAAATCATAGCCCATGGTATTAGCCTCGTTGCGCGTATGTTTTGGTGTTGATTTGTCTTATCTTGTAGGTATTATTTTTCAAAAAATGTTCATAATTATTATAATTTATTTCATTTTATTTTTAGGGGGGTCTACTTTTTTGGGTATAAATACCAAGAACACTAAGAAATGTATTTTTATCAGGATTGTAAATATTTAAGCAGTAATAGAGGATGAAATGGAGAGCAGAGGGCGGCGGGGGGGGGGGGGGGTGAAAGAAAAAAAATGAAGAGAGGATCTAGGGCTCTATCGCCTTGACAGCATCATACAGACAATTCCCCATTGAGTTCGTCATAAAGGTAACAGCAGGTGTAATAGGATAAAATATACAATGGTAGAATGGTCGATAATAAAATTATTGCCCGGTAAGATTTGGGATGTGTGCGAGTGAATCGTGGGAAGATGGTACCCCCATTGTCACTTTGACCTTCATAATCTAACACACTTGGATCAGAGTATGGTGGCCAAATTGTCTCATTTGGGATTCCTCTCTCACATCTCATGTCAAAGGAAGAGTGCATTGGAATGAGGTGAAAGAGGTGAAGGGAAGAAAGAGAAAGAGATAGAGGGTCGGGGAGAAGGAGATATATAGAGAGAAAGAGGTGGAAAGAGGAGAAAGCTAGGAGAAAGAGGGGGAGAGAGGGGCGATGGAAAGAGGGATGAGATAGGGAGGGAGAGAGAAACAGACAGACAGAAAGAGAGGGAGAAAAGGAGAGAGAGAAAAGGTGATGGACAGAGTGGTGAAGAGAGGGGGAGGGGGAGAGGCCGACAAAAAGACAGACGGAGATGGAGATGGGAATATTTGAATGTCAAGAAGGTTATGTACGAGCAAGAAGAGGAAAGGGGAGCACGCGCGCTACGCGCACAAAGACCAATCTCTGCATTGAAAACGTTAAACACAAAGAAGCAGCGATATTCCATTGTGAGTGGGACGGGGTACCAATGGTCACCACCCCAAATATGTTTCGAGACTTGAAAGCCACTCTGATGCGAGTAAGAAAAACAAGCGAGCCGAAAAAAAAATGCAAAACAATAAGGGGAAAAGGTGTACTATTTTGCCAACAAAATCAACAATTGACCTGTCAAATATTTTGATGAGTGGTCAAAATTCGGTATTTTGGATTGTAAATAAAAGAAAACTGTGAGATTCCATTTCTTGTAATAATGATCTGCAAAATAACAGATACAATAAAAACTTTGCAAATGACATATAGGCCTATGTAACGTGATTCTGGGGAAGGAAGCGACTCAATTAAATATAATATATCCAGAATGTCAACTCTTTCACTATAATGAGATAAAAAAAAATTCAAGCGTATCAGAAAAGGATTTTATCGGTAGTTGGCCTCGATCGGAGGCCTGGGTAACCATGGTAACCATGACTGTCCTGCAGATAATTCAAAGCAAATCATTGTTATAAAATAGAATATCTACAAATTGTCAAGTTATCAAGGGTTGCAGGACATGAATAAAGGGATTTCATTGTAAATAATTATCCCGTGATCTCGAATGGAAGCGGATCACTGTACAAGGTTATGAAAGGTGCCGAATTTGAAGGCGTCGTTAGGACGGCAGTACCTTCATTATCTGTTAAAATTTCATCCTCTGTGTGAACTTCAAACAAACCACGGAAAGAGAAGATCGTTTTTATCTCAAGATAACACCCCTATCAATCGGGGTGTAAGCTCAGACTTATCATATTATCAATGTTAGAATCCCTGTCTCTTTAGATTAAAATTGTCATATATTGGTTTAAAGTACTTTGAAAAGGTGCAAACCGGTTGCATCACGTTGTTAGTGCAAAAACACGTCGTTAAAGGAGAAGTTCACTCCGAAGAAAATTTGTTGTAAAACAGCAGAAAAATAATAGAAATACAGGTAAGGTTTGAAAATTTAGTTTAGGAAATTATTGAAATTATAAGTTTTGGATTTGTGACGTCATGACCGAGCAGGTGCCCCGTATGTTATGTAATTTAAAATGCATGAATTTAATTTTTTTAATGGTTCCTGATGACTTATTTCTGTTTTCTTTTCATGATCGCGTGTGAAATGATTTGTAAATTGATATGCAAAAGGTACAGTAAAAATCAATTTCAATTTTACGAGAAAATGACATTTCATTCATGTTTTACCATTCGCTATGTAGGAATGCTGCTTGCACATGACGTCGCAATCAAATAATTAAAATTCTAATAACTTTTTAATTCTTTGATGGATTTATCTCAAACCTTCTGCAATGTTTTTTTTTTCATTATTTCTTCTGCTATTTTTACAATAGACTTTTTGTCAGGGTGAAATTTCCCTTTAATGCCTGCCACACATCCTTCATAAAGGTTCAATAAAGTACATGTACAGCTTTGATGATTCAATGCTTTCTTTTTCATCCTTCATAAATGTTCAATAAATGAATGAATAAATAAAAAAGTAAATACATAGATAGATAAATACAAAAATAAATACATGCATACATGAATGAATAAATAATTTATTAATTAATTAATTCATGAATAAATACATAAATAAATGAATAAGTGGTTTTTACTGAAATATGATTCTACCAAGACTTCCGTTCTGTGGCTGATTCTTTAAGCTAAAATGTAGGCCTTATTGAAGTTATTTCAAGATTCGATTTATCATGCCTCCTGTTTGATAACGAACTTTAAGAGAAGCATATTCAAGCATATTGATTATGAAGAAAATTAATTTCATTCCGCCCTTTTTTCTAAAACAAATGTCATAAAAGATGACTTTAAAAGCAACAATTTGTCCGTCCTTTGTCTCCAGACAGTGAAAAGCAGTCATATTTGTTTAGTAATGAATCACAATTCAACGCTTCGTGGATTGTCAGTCTCAACATGGGGATATCATGTCATAACGAACAATTGACATGTTGAATAGTCTTGTCTCTATTTATATTACGCGTGAAATGATTGACATAATTATGAAGAGCTCACTTGCAAAAGGGGTTAGGTCCATTTTTCATCAAATTTGATTTTTTTTTGTCTCAATGTATAGATTTTTAGCAGCTCTATTAGATGATACCAAAGAAAGGTTGAAATTCCCATAAAACATTGACCTCAAATGGCAAAGAAAAGTCACTTTTTTCAAAAGGGGTTAGGTCCTTTTCAGTTTGGTTGCAAAACGGGTTTGGTCCACACAGATTTCTTTTATACCCAATTTTATGTTTTCATGGGAAGGTATTACGAAAATTTAGTTTCGCATAAGAATATTGTAATATGAGAGAATAAAACAAAAACATGTTTTTTCTCTGAATGGTCGAAAGTGGACCTAACCCCTTTCGCAACCAAACTCTTCACATACCGAGAGATTGCGATTTAGGGAAATGCACTCATGCTGTTCAGAACAATAGAAGAACAACGGGTTGTATCGGGGGAATAGCAATAGACATAAAGATGTATACATAGAGAGAGTGAGAATAAATTGGACAGAGAGATGGAGAGAGAGAGATGGATAAAGAGATGGACAGAGAGAGGGGAAGAGACAGAGGGAGAGAGAGGGGGGGGGAGTTCATTCTCAATTCTGTCGACCGTGGGAAGCTAATTTGTTTTCTTTCAAAATATGATTTTTTTTTCAAAAAGTCGTGCGAGAAAAAATGTGTATCTAAGTTATAAAGTAAAAATATCATGACAACAAGGCAAACAAAATTGGAAATACAATTTATTTTTATATTTTCAATGAAACCTGTTTCTCATACAACTGCAAAGTGTATAATTTTTTTTTTACATTGTGTACCAGATTATATCCGATAATCGGATAAATCATAAAGAGTTATTTTTGTTTAGCTGTGTCAATTATACTATAGCTGCAACGTGTTTGAAAATGTAAAATATTGACATAGGCCTATTTTTGCACTGATACACTGAACACAGGGGGCTGTGTCGGTCATATAAAAATACGACCATGTCAGAACATGCCATTTAAACAAAGAATATTTTGAGCAATCATGGCAATTTAACGTCAATTTTAAACTGATTTTTAATCTCAGGGTTTTTTTTTTCGATATACCTTTGTGAATAGAGAGGGTAGGAGACAAAAGGAGAGCGAGAGAGAGAGAGAATGGGGGAGGAAAATAAAGAAAATCTCCTGTATCGGTATTTTAATCGGTTTTTTTTATTATTGTACTTACTGGTCAGCGTTGCTATGACAAAAAAGTAAACCTTTCCAACAAAAAAATCTGCGAAAAAAAACTGTAGTTTGAGCATGTTGAGGATTAATTTTTAAATCAAAAGCTCCATATCCACCCCTATTCTTCTTCAGCTTCACACACGCGTCCTAAACGAGGAATAACCAATGGGATGGCCTTGATAGGGAACTCGCCAGCTCTGTCCAATCAAATTTGAGTTAGCGCGTGCTGCCAACCAATCAGAGTTCGCTATTCATAGCTTGGGCACGCGCCAAGTTTGGATGAGAAAACAGGTGCAATGCACCTGTACAATGCATTCCGTAATGGTAATACCCAAACTGTTAGCTGTGGTCCAACAATGGCCTGACTCGCGTGGCTATGGGGCCCCATGAAGGGTTGAAAGAAAACATCCTATCTTTATGATGGGGGTCCAGGAATTCAAGTCAAGAGAGGCCCATTAAGGGGGCGCTTATGTGAAATGCAAAAAAAAAGACAGAAAGGGAAAAAGAAACACATGCAGAAACTTGACTCAAGCAATATGTAATCTGGCATATATATCGATTCAAAAGACAGGTTCAGTGCATTTCAAAATGTATATAATTATCAAATCATTCTGAGAAAAGAGGGGAAATAAAAATAGAACAGATGAGATTGCAAAAAGAAAGTATTTTGATGGGATACAAGAATTGAAGTGAAGAGGGTCGGTTGGAGAGAGCGGTTAGGGGTAATAAGGGACGCTAGATAAAACGATAATAAAATAGATGTTTCTAATGCAGTGTACAGTATATTAGAATTTCATGCACATTTTCTAAACATTTGTGTTTCTTTACAACCCAAAAGCTTGTCAGAGACTTGCCAGATATATCAACAAATATATAAAAAACTCAATTCCAAGTATAATAGTCTATTACTACCTTCCCAAGAGAGAAGCATTCATTTAAAACAAAGTAAGTAAACATACCTTTTGTGAGGTGGGGGGGGGGTGAGGTGGCTAAAAAATATAGTGAAAAAAAATCAACTAAAATGTTCGACTGAAGGCCTACGCCTATATAGACTTAAACAACTGTTAAACAACTGTGGGAAAAGAAAAAAAATCTTAGTTTAGATGGTTTTAGATACCCGTTATTATTTTTATTATTTATTCGGCAAAATGAAAATTACATGAAGAATACGTACAATTCAAGTATCAAAGATTATATGGGAATAGAAACCAACCACTCAAATGCCTGGGGGCAGAAATAGTTAACTGAATAACTGTGGAAATATGCCTTCTGTCCCAACATCATTATGTATTATTATTATTTTTTTGTTACTTCTTTTACTTCATTTTATTATCCTAATCTCAAGATTTCAGAACCGAGCTGGATCATGAAAAAGTACCCTCAACTTGCATGCACGTTAAGCTGGTTGAGAATATATTTTAAAAAGAGCAGAAGAACGGAAAGAAACGGGATATCTTGCTGAAGAATCGGGCAATTTGTACTACACGTCCTACAGAGAATGGTGAAAAGGGGGAATTGCATATTCGGACCACAATTAGATAATCTGAATACACCCAGGCCACTTTGTGGTCAGTTATTAGGGCATGGCACTTTATTCTTCATTAGACAAGGTAAACTTATCTCCTTTTGAGAGCCAGTGGTCACTTGAAAAACGGGAATAGTGTATTCGCTAAATGTTTTCATTCTCAATATCATTTTTCATAATCATGCATCGAAAAAGGGCAACGGCAAATTGTTCTTACTTCCTTTCCAATATTAATTTCATAATCATGTACGTTTAAAAAGGGTATTTGAAAGATGGAAAACGGTCAATGGCCCGAGGCAAGGGCGACCTAACGGACAACTGACCGATGGAGAAGCACGTGCAAACAGCGGACTGGTACGCACGCGCGTGTTCTAGTACAAACACAAACCGACTACCAGACTGCTTGACCGCCGCCGCCGCTGCTCCGGCCAATCTGACCAGTCCAGAGAGAAATGCCGCTAAGTTAAGCAAACACGCCCTAACGTGAGAACGAGCAGGTCCAGCTTAAATTGGACATGCCGACTATTATCCATGACACAGTTTTCAGATGAGATTATTACACTTTTTTGTCTCAAATGCGTCTGTCCGAGGGTTTTTTGATGCATTTCTTTTAAATCTTCAAGAGCTGTGCAAACGTTTGAAACTGGCGAGGTCGCACGAAATCGTGTTTAGCCAGGTGCCTGCACTTCGGCCATTGGTCAGTTGGTCACACTCGGTCAAGCCATACACATTCCCGCGTTAAAGTTCAATGTCATAATTATTCAAAACTATATATATCACAAAAATAATAATATTCTGAAAGCAATCGATTGAAAACTCTGAACCATTTCAATATCTCAACGGAGAGAGAGAGAGGGGGGGGGGGGGGGGGAATGTCAGTTGCCATTCAAATAAATGTTAAAAACCTAATTTTTTTAGAAGTTTCCTTGATTAATTTCATAAGCGCCAAAACTGAATATGGTTAACTCAGTCGCTTTACAATCGGTTACTTATATATTCGAAAGAGCAGCCTACTCCCCTAACAATTTTTTGCACAGGGCCTTGGTCCCTTTAAAAACATTAACGAATTTCCCGTGATGGATAATTGACATGCGTGGCATATTTTGTACCATCTACCTCGATGTTGTTGGATATAATTTTATACCGTTCAAGACCTTGACGCTCTGGTACAGGTAGCGTAAAATGGGAGTGGTTTATTAGTAAACAATCAATTTAACTTTCACTCCCACTGAGAAACAACATGATAAAAGGCAATTACACACGCATTTGCGATGTGATAACTCGAACCACCCGTCGCTCACGAAAATACAATGGGTTTTGCCCCATTTTCTGCCCTATTTCATTTTTTCTTGTCGAATTTGATGATAATGCGTACATGAAGTGACCAAAACATGAATTTAGTTGTCAATCACAAGTGAGTGACCACTGTCGTGCAGTCGGACGTGGGTTTTGTCATACGAAATACAAGGATGCTTCGTTGTATGCACAAAAGGTCCCATGCACGCAGAACGCAAATTCAAAGTGATTTTTTTTTTTTGTTTTGTCAATAAAGTCTTATTTCATTTTTTTTTTTACATGAGAAGTCGAAAATGTATTTTTTTTCATAATTTTTGTATGTTTTTATACGCTCACCATTCTCTCTCAGGAAACTGGAAAATTTAAATGGACTGAGTAAAAAATGAGCTTTTAAGTTGAACCTGTACCGCCAAATATTTGTCACATAATTGGCAATCCATTATAGTTCAAGCACAACTTTAAACAAGAGTTTAAAATGAAACCCAAGTTTAGAATACTGGCCCAGGTGTTTTATTTTATTATCGCCATATTTAAATGTATGAACGAATCATTAACTTCGACTCTTGACTCGTAACTGAAGCATTATTTGAAAGTAAAGTTAAAACCTGTAAAGGAGTGATCCTGTATTCCCCAAAATTGTTTTAATCCTAGAATATGACATTTCTCTTTTCTTTGAAAATCGGGATGTCAGAATCTAGTCAGCCACTTGTGTGAAGATCTTTGGCAAGTCGGCTTCGGGTAAAATATTCAGCAATAAGCCCGGGATTAATGAAAGTATTTGGTGCTGCATTCAATTTCGACTACTTACAATTGTTTTTATTGAAATTCTTATTTGTAACATTACAAATATTACAAGAAAACTGGGGTTCAATAATCTTCACACAGTATGTTCAGGGAAGTGTCTACAGCACTTCCCTGGTATGTTTGTTGCTGGTGAGTCGGTTTCTGGTGGAAAAAAATGATTGCGCCCCCTCTTGTCAGCTCTCTCGAGAATGCATCTCCAACTAAAAGACAACCCCCCCCCCTTGTCATCTTTCTGAAAAGAGGAGAGACAGTCAGAAAGAGGGGGCAGAGAAAGAAAGAAAAATAGAGAGACATGAAAGTAGAGGAAGCGAGGGGTGGGGGTAAAGAGAGACAGACATTCGAGAAAAAAAAGGATATTCATCTAGTGATAATAAAGAATTGGGATGAGAAACGTCATCCTTCTGGAAAATTCCCCACTCCCAGCGTGGCATCTACCCCCCTAATTTCCATCCCCCATTTTCCCGCCGACCTAAGAGGCAACAATACAAAGACGAGCACCTCTCGCAGTTCCATCATTAGCACTAGGAAAAAAAACAAACACAGTCCATCACTAGCACCAAAAAACTAGCATTGCACCTTCAGGTGATATTTACAAGTTTACACTCGATCTTCCTTCTGATGAGCATGCAACTTTAGTACGATAATATCTCATATCGTCAAATCAACTTATCACCTACACATCATTCTCTTGTATTTCATTTCAACATCATTGAGCAATTTGTTTTATCACCCGTCTAACCCCCTCTTCACATTCCCTAAGCAAAGACGCACATTCATTTCCCTCCAACACATGCATAATAATTACATCCCCATGCATGGGCACACACACGCATTCATTTCCACGAACACACACGCACTCACACTTATTTCTTGGACACGCGCATTTTCACTGCATAAATAAGAACTCTCATACTCCATGTACACATACGCACATTCATACACCGTGAACACATACGCATATTCATACACCATGAACACATATGCACATTCATATTCCATGAAAATAAACGCACATATGGAGGTAAGCACACCCTGAACATAATTTCCATTAATTACAGTCTTTTCCAGTTCCAGGTTTTCTGCATCAGCCATACACATTCAACACAAACAAATCTCACGAAAAACATACATTTCAATCTGAATGCATTAATAAACATCATACACAAATGTAGTGTTTTCTGTGTTTAATTCATTTCATGAAAAATATCTTATATTTCTATAATATACAAAAATACAAAACAAGTATCGCCTCGGCTACAACGAAACGCAGTAAAGTAAAAGACAAATGTAGTACTCACAAAACAAACTTCAGAAACAGCAAGTTGAACATGAAAAATAAAGTGGAAAAAAGTAAATACATATAGGAATTTTGGTCCGTAGCTGTAACAAAAGGTAAAACCTTAAGCAAAACAAACTTCTGCATAATATTTTCAGACAGGCACTTTCAAAAGCTTTCGGGAATTATTTGTCACTGCAAACACATCAGTTTTTGGAAGTATCAATAAACATAATATTTATTGGGAGATGCATTTAGATATGCTAGCAAAGCAGATTATTCATCAAACTTGAAGTCACTGCAAAAAAAAATCATTTAGGCGTGGTTTGGTAATGGCGAAATGTCTCCTTGACAAACAATTGGGGGTTGGAATGTATGTTTGATTTTTCATTTTGAAATTACCTTTCATTTCAAATATGATAACAATTTCGGCGATCAGTAAAAAGCTAAATGTAACTTTTTTGCGTCACAACATGAAAACTGAATTTATAGTACTTTATCAGGAATACATTTGTTAAAAAAAAAACATGAATACACGGACATCCTTGGAAGAACTGAATACACTGACATCCTTGGAAGAACTGAATACATTGGTCATCTGGAAAATTAGACTGGAAGCTCGGTGATGAATACTTTAAGAGAAGAAAACAAGTCCTTTAAAAGTTTCTTTGGTGTCAATACTTTTATTCCCGACGATGGCTCCATGGACGCCAGACTGGTTCCTGATCACCCGCTTGTTGTACATTCACTGTATGAAGGATGGTTTTAGGTGGAGTAAGGGGTTGGGGTACAGTCTGGACAGCGACTTTAGTTGGTCTTACAACTGGTGCTGGGGCAGGTGCTGGTAAGGCTACCAAGGTTGGTGTCTGGACGGCCGTGACTTGCTGCGGTGGCGTCACCTGCGTTTGTGGAGGGATGTGGACTTGGGCATATGCCTTTGGCGATTCTGCAGAGACTGGTCCCAGCGATGCCGGTGACATGGTCGGAGAGGCAAGGACTGGGGCATTCTGGGCATAGACTGGAATGAAGTGACTGGGTAACTGTCCACCTGCGAGGGCTTGTGGAGGGAGTACTAGGGTGATCTCACCAGAGGGTAGAGATCCAGGAATACCAAGTGGGATGCTCGACAGCACCTGAGTGTGTCCTGCAGGGACATTGTTCGTGTTGCATGGACTAACAGTCTCTACTCTGGATTGAACACACTGCTGCTGAACTGGAGACGTCACTATGCCACTTGATGACGACAGCGCCGTAGAGGTTGCTGGCGAGATCTGAACTCTGATAGGTTGTGTGACCTGGGATGTGTTGACTGCAGAGGACATGACTGGAGAAGCCGTTGCTTGGCTGGGGAAGCTGACTGTTGGTTGACCAGCGTGAAGTGGAGCGATAGGAGTCACAGACACTGGTGAAGTTGGTGGCGATGGTTGAGAAGCAGCAGAGGATGGCGTCGAGGCTGGAGGGTTGCAGGTATTGGCGAGGTGGTTGATGAGCGACAGTCGCATGTCGGGACCACCGATGTTCTCGATGTTGGTGAAGAATCGGGCAACCTCGTGGATGCATTCACTGTAGCCCTGACGAAATCGACTGACCATGTTGGGATCAGAAGAATGGGGACCTGGAGAAAAACAGGATGTGGAGATATTTTTGAAAATAAGCCTAAGCACATAAATAGATGGATAATGCTAGAATGGTGGTGACTCAATCATACTCCTAATATAAATAGGCTTATCTTACTTCTGAAAGTAAAATAAAAAAACCTAATATGAAATAATTTTCAGTTTACATGCATCGTCCTCCTTTTCGTGAACAAAATTTTATCAACTTAGCCTAGACTACTCGATCAAGACATGAATTAATAATTTAATTAATCAATCTACAGGTATTACATGTTGTATTGTCAAAGTAACTAATTTTTTAAGGTGATCTTTATGACAAAATAATTGATAAACAAATGTTAATAAATAAGTGAGGTTTATTAAGATATACAATCAGTGAGGTTTATTTTAAGATATAAATTGTATCTGCATCAATTCTTACCTGTAAGTTGGTTTCTCTGGATGTTCCTGAGATGTTTAACAGTCATCTCCAAGATATCAGCTTTCTCCAACTTGGAATGTCTCGAGCTCTGCATAAACGAAACAAAGAAATCTCGGTCAAGATTGGTTTCAAAAACCGCGCCATGCACACGAACAAAAAAGTGAGTCTTCTTCCTTATTAGGTGACGTCATACAGACAAGGATTCTTTTGTGCGAGTGAGAGTATGTGTGTGTGTCAAATGCATTCCAGAGCAAATTAAACTTAGCGCCACCGGCACGAGATCGATAGCTTTTATCCAATCAGCGCGCGGAATTTAGAATGGGTCGTGTGTCATGAATACACCAAGTCGCGTGAGCCAGCGAAAGAGTAAAGAACCTAAAAGGATTATCCCGCTAAGAAAAGACCGACCACCGAAAAAGACGATGAAAGGTGATCTTTGTTTCCTTTTTATCTTCAAAGAAAGAATAATGAACCTTTCTGTGAATATCCACCCATTCACGCCAATAGACTTCCAATTCTCCCACTCCAACATGCAAGCAATCATCGCGTTTGACAACGGAGTGGCAAAAATATTTTCATACTATATTTACCGTCGACATTCGGCGTTTATCATGTTTATGCGATTAATTAGCAGATATAAACATTCATAGATGACTCGCTGTTAGGAGATAGCTGGTTTACAGAGGGAGGTAATTCAGTTAAATGTAGCATAGCAGTCTCACGGGTCTCGGATATCAACTATTGCACCCTTCTCTTCATATCTATCGATCGACCGTCTTCAGACATGGGTGAAGGGGCGCGGGGTTTTCTCAGTAAATTTGGCGCGATGGCATACGATGAAAAGATAACCCAGACAGTGATAGAGACATAGAGAGTGAATTGAATTGATGCAATTAAGGTTACTCAATAAGTTTAATCTCAACAATTGATGATTGATCAATAGATGGGCAGAAGCAAAATGAATTTGGCGCGCTTAAGCATAACTCACGTGGAGTTGTGTAAAATACTACCCAGAATTTCTACATGACATAATGAATATCAATACATATTAAAAGCAGATAATTATTCAGGTTTAAAAAAGTCGTGAGATCAATGACGACACAATGAAGTTAAATAGTTAAAATGAAAATAAGCCCTACTACATTGTGCTGAGAAGCGAGAAAAATCCTACAAAATTTATTTATTCTTTCCTTGAATTCTTGAGAACAAAATATATCAACAGTTTAACTGAAACAATACACCACGGCAGACATGCGCGCCGCGACAATTAACTGCAATTAAAAAGATGTTGTCATTTTCATAATCAAGCAAGATCTCGATCTCGTACCAGTACTATAGGTTTCCAGAATAGGCCATGCACTGCGTGCTCATGCCGAACACGCGAGACGCTAAGAGCATGACAACCGTTGGTATCCATCTCTGGGCAAGAGATACCGCCGGTTTTGCTCCATGTACTTGTAGCACTCAGCGGAACATGCAAGCACGGCGAGCGAAGTTCAGTGATTGAGAAACTATTAATTGGAGTCGCAAAATTATGTTTTATCGTTTCACTACCAACCATGACTACCCTGATATTGCCTATGCATTCTGACACCCACACACACGATAAACATCAATAAAAACGTCTATGAATAATTCTATTTTTCTCAATAAATTAACAGTACACAAGCTAAATTAACAACATGGAGATCATGATGATGATGAATGAACAATAATGTTTTGAAAAATCATTGAATCTGTACTTAACCATGTTAACCTACTATACAATTAACAAAACGATCTTTTTCAACTAAAGTAAGAGTTGAGAACAACAACATGAACAAATCATATTTGGACCGAACAATATCAAGAAAATATATGGAAAAAATAGGACGGAAAATATATATATATATCAAAAGAGGAAATACTTACATCTTTGTTGGTTGCCTCAAGGATGAGAGATTTCAGTTGTCCAAGGCTATCGTTTATCCTTGCTCGTCTTCGTTTCTCCATCTGAGGTTTGGACGACTGAAGGGAAGAAATGGGAATAAAGAATGAAATAAGTCATCTGAATAACATGATAAAATCATGATAAAATCAAGAAATGCAACCATGACCTAGTTTTAAAGACAAATATTAAAATAAGTGAAGAAGTGATAATTCATCTCCGCTATCAGGTGATTATGGCGGTCTAAAACTGTAAGGAAAATTAAAAAAAAACAGTAGTAGCAATGACTGAAAACTTTTTCAAATGATTTTTTCGAGTTAAAAACTGGAGTTTCAAAATTAATTACAAGATAAAATAAATGAAAATCAGAAGATGAGATTGAGAGATAGTAAAGTAAATTCACCTTTCGTCCTTCGTGAATTTTTGGTTTAGTATCCACAGGCATTTTGGCGAAATAAACTTCACGAAGAGGCATTCAAATACTGAAGATGTACAACAGAAATTAAATTGGTGGCACCAGAGAGAATTTATTCCTAAGTCCACAAGTGGGTATGTAATGAATGGTACGTAGAAATCCACAAGTTAGAGACGTTGACTAGAGCGAGAGTAACGGAACGTGCGATGTGATTGAATGTGCGATCGTATCTGATGGAATTTGATGAGGTCGTGTGCTTGATAAGTAGCCGACTCGCGTCTTTCCATGTCGTGTGAATCACAATTTTACATTTTTCCCACAACCGACCTGTGCATGCGGTCGTCTGCAAAGCCTCAAATTGACATTCCACAACACAACACAATAGCTTCCCAACTCCAGAGTACTCTCGCGAGTCAATTCGAAAGAAGTCACCGCCTCGCCCCGAATCCCGTGTCATGATTGGTCGGTAGGTTTCCTTCCAGGCGCACTTATTGGATAGTCGCGTGGGTGACGTTATCGGCAGGCAGCCAGGCTTGGAGTTGGGCCGACACGCAAGCAGCGCACCGCTGCATGGGGTATCGCAGTGATTACTCTGTCGAGAAGACCGTCCAAGCACGTGCCGTAGTCAACCTGTGCCCAGCATCCGTAACGCGTTGTAAGCTCCGCCCACCTGCTAGCTGAAAACTCACGAACAAGTGCATCGCTATGTTGGGTGTTCGAGAGCCGTACAGTGATTGATTCCCTTGCTTGTAAAGTGTGTGTGTCGCACCTCTACAAGTCATTCCATGAGTGCGGAGAGAGGGGAAGAGAAAGAGTGAGAAAGAGAAAGAAGAAGGGGGTGTAGGATAGATAAAATTGATGGAACACGAATGCATAACCGCAACAATAAAAGTTCGCATTGGAAACCTGTACGTGCTAAATATCTTCAGAGTGCACCGTGGGAACGTTAGCAAGTTTTGCTAGCTGGAACACTTCGGCCCCCTTATTCATCTATTATTTTCCATTGTCACATCAGTCGTAAACAACATTTCCCAACTAGCTAATACTCTTAAAATGTGAAAGGGCACGGGGTATTTTTCGGGAATTATTGTTTAAAATTGAGGAGAAAAAGGGTAAAAATACGAAGCCGACTATCTAGTTCCGTTTTCATTAAGTATGATTAATTTACGCCTGTCAAGGTATGGTTTCAGAATTCAAAGGTGATAACAAAATACAAATGAAAATCAAAATTCATCAAAATAATATGTTAACTTCATATCAGAGTGAGAGAGCATGCAAGAAAGAGAGAGAGATATGGTATAAAAATTAACATATGGCGCAATTACATAGGAATTAAGATGAACTACTACTTTTCGACAGGACCTGTACACCACCAATATCATTTAGTTTTGTATCATAATTTAACCGAAAAGGTGAAATCTGAGAGATATGTAAAAGTGAAACGTAGAATCTGAAATTAAAAAATGACCTCGACAATTCCTATATCCCGCACCTTAAACGAATCGTGATAACTGCATCGTTGAGAAATAGGTATGCTATAATACCTGTATGCCTATAAACCCTCTCTTTAAACTAATAATTATATGGTTTCAGTAAAAGGAGCAGAAATGATGAAAGAGCATTTTGTCTTCTTGAAAGACTCGAAATAACTTGATGACTTGTTTGCCTAAGGTATTTGTTGACTTCTTATCACCGGCTAAAATCCATGGGAAAATCAAACAAGGGAGGCGAGGGCTACACGTAGACCGCGGATAAGCTATTAGGTCATATATGGCTTCAAGCTTCAAACAATACCTCGTTTAGGAAATCACGTTATTTTACTATTTGGATCAACTTTGATTTCTATACTAATGGTAAAGCTGCAAATGAGAGGATTAGTTCGATGAAAGATTTTACTAATTGTGATAAATGAAAAGTTTTTTTTAGTTTTGGTCAGTCATATCAGTGGGACGCTGGAATCATGTCCATTACGTAATGCACAAGTTACAATGTGTTCATAATATCACAATTCTCGAAGATAGTAATTTTTACCCATCATTTTTTTCCGCAGTTGTACATTGAATTGCAAATTTAATCATAAAAATAATCTCCATGTAACTCTGTCACTCCCTAATTATACTAAGATAAGATTATTGAGATTTTAAAATTGCACTTGCCGTATGTTGGTCTAATTTACTAATAAGATTGGACAGAATCACATTTTTACAGTTACCCATATTTCTTAAAAAGCCTAATAATGCCCCAGAACAAACAAAACGGGGTGGTATTAAAAGTCAAGCACCGTTGTCAACAGATTACGTAGTTAAACCGTGGGAAAGCCTTGTTAATACCAGATCGAATACCATCACGTATTGAGGGCTCGGGTAACGCCAGGCAGGTAATGGTTGTAAATTTCATTCCGATGCGCAGCTTATAAAAAAAGAGGTGGGGAAATAGATGAAGAAGTCATGCCGTGTGTGAATAACTCTCTCTCCTTCAAACCCCCAGAACAATGTTGTTGAGAAAAATATCAAGTAGTGGAATGAAAATAAGGTTTGCAATTTTAATAACTAGAACGGCCTCTTAGATTGGAATGTTAGGATGATTCACCCCTGATGTGGAGGCAAAAATCTTTTGTAGGTTTTTTTTTTTGCTTCTCAATATCACATTTTTCTTTGAGCGTGTTGAAGAAGAAGGTAACAAAGCTGCGGAAAATAAATGTCTTAAGGAGAACAAAGATGCACAAAGTTTGAATGATAACGCACTGAACAACAGTGGCTGGTTGCCAAACTCCACGAGAGCTCGCGTGGCTCGAGTGGAATAGCTCGGCCGAGACAAAAATGAAGATAATTGGACATCGCCCTCTTGTGTCAGTCAGTGTGTAGTGGCTGAAAAGTTTGGAGCGGCGTCGATAGTTTTGCCGAACTATGCGACTTTTTTCGTTTAGCGATTGTGCGAGTAAGAGATGCAGGGTAATAGGTATTCCCAATTTTATTCAACAAAGAGGGGGGAGGGTGGAAGAAACGAGAGAGGCATGATTCCTGACCATCACAGCAGTATAATGATAAACACATACAAACAACTAGTCGTGGAGCGTTGTGGCCCAGTGGATTAGTCTTCGGTCTTTGAAACAGAGGGTCGTGGGTTCGAATCCCAACCATGGCGTAATTTCCTTCAGCAAGAAATTCGTCCACGTTGTGCTGCACTCGACCCAGGTGAGGTAAGTGGGTACCTGGCAGGTATTTATTCCTTGAAATGCCACCGCGCTGTAAAAGGCTGCGGGGCTAAAGCCAGGGTAATAATATCCAATGAAGCGCATAGGGACGCATTTGGCAGTGATATGCGCTATATAAGCGTGTTGGTATTATTATTATTACGAATCAACGAAGTCCTAGTCCACGAGTAGCGTTTTGCCTGATTTTGTGCATAAGTGGATCCAGTGGGAGAAGTGCCCCCCATTGGTGGCGCGAAAAAGGAGAAAGAAAATTGAAAAAAGAGGAAAAGAATCGACAAATACAAAAATTCCGCTCGTGATAACAATGTCTGAGATTATCATCGTTCAAGAGAAAACTACCTATGCCGTTTAAAGTCTATACACAAAATAGTTCTGCTCTTGCTTTGAACTTTACTGATTTGTCTAGTGAGATCACGAAATGATCATAAATGTGCTTGAGTCTCGTTTCAAGTCTGGATGATATTTTTTCTGCACTTCGCGTTTACATTTTTCATAAATGCCTATACGGTTAACATCTTTTCAGATCAGGATATCAGAAATTTAAGCTCGCGCTTCGCGCTCGAATTAATTGTTTAGTAATACACGCACCCTGTTCATGATTTTAAAAAGTGTGTAAAATATCACTTTTCCAGGTCTGAACACTACTATATACTGTGATTAAAAAAAATGTATATCATATGCTGACCAATATGTCACCAAATTTGGCTTTATATAAGCATTGATAGCATCGATCATGATGTAGTACACGAGACCGTATTTGACCCGAGGCAACATTATACCACTTGTACACCGCGTTGTTTTCACACGAATAGGGCGGGAAAATAAAATTATTCATTAATTAACTTTTAAGTCCGATCACGCGGTCCCACGCCATACCATCAGTGCAGGCAGCAGTTAGTCCGTTGACAAAAGGGCTTTGTCGTAAAAACAATTCACCATGGTGAATTTCTTTTGTCCGTCGAGGGCTGGTCATTGGTGTTTAAGGACCTCATCGTCCGGTTCAATGTTGAAACAAGGCATATTGTCCCGTGGGCGAGAAAATAACGCCATGATTTTGAAATCGGGCCCCCAGGTAAGGTACATTAGGAGGGATTTAAAACCAGTTAATACGGTCAAGGGATCGTAGTGTTTGTGTGCTATTCGTCATCGTCGGGGGGAGGGGAGGAAGGATCCAGGTATAAATACTATGGACATATAGCCTATAAGAGCAAAAATATATAATACGTATATGCGAGAGAGCAAAGCGACCGAATCGATTTAGAAGGTGTTTTCTGTAACTAAATGTAAATTTAAATCGTGCAAGAAGTTTTGGGTATAGCTTAAGAATCTGTATTCATGGTGAATTTGAAATATGATGACTTCCACCAATTTTTAAGTCTCAAACCAAGTTGATGTGAATAAAAAGAAAAAAAAAGGAAATATGGAAAACGCTACAAATTTCCATTAAAATTGGATAGAAACTAATCATGTACTTCACACGGTCGGTATTCAAATGAGGCAACGATGGTGTCACACACACACATCATCATCGCACACACACACACACTTCTTTTGTAATGTTTTATATGAAATATTTTACATTTTCTTCTGGTTTGACTTCATCGTGAACATTATTATGGAAGCTTAATAGTGCCACCGAGATGTTGAGATAATTATCTCGGGAAGTCGACATCTTGATAGCAAAAGATAAGATGACGAGATCCTGGATCTCATCATGTCGACATCTTTTAGAAGAGATGATGAGATGACAAGATCCCGGATCTCATCATGTCAACATCTTTTAGAAGAGATGTTGAGATGACAAGATCCCGGATCTCATCATGTTGACATCTTTTAGAAGAGATGATGAGATGACAAGATCCTGGATCTCATCATGTTGACATCTTTTGGAAGAGATGATGAGATGACAAGATCCCGGATCTCATCATGTTGACATCTTGTAGAAGAGATGATGAGATGACAAGATCCTGGATCTCATCATGTTGACATCTTGTAGAAGAGATGATGAGATGACAAGATCCTGGATCTCATCATGTCAACATCTTAAGAAGAGATGTTGAGATGACAAGATCATCTCATCATCTCATCATCTTTTTTACAAGATGTCAACATGATGAGATCCGGGATCTTGTCATCTCAACATCTCTTCTAAAAGATGTTGACATGATGAGATCCGGGATCTTGTCATCTCATCATCTCTTCTAAAAGATGTCGACATGATGAGATCCAGGATCTCGTCATCTCAACATCTCTTCTAAAAGATGTTGACATGATGAGATCCAGGATCTCGTCATCTCAACATCTCTTCTAAAAGATGTTGACATGATGAGATCCAGGATCTCGTCATCTCATCATCTCTTCTAAAAGATGTCAACATGATGAGATCCAGGATCTCGTCATCTTATCTTTTGCTATCAAGATGTCGACTTCCCGAGATAATTATCTCAACATCTCGGTGGCACTTTTAAGCTTCCATACATTATAGATTCTTCATTATTGCAACATATCACGCCTCTGTCAAGAGCTTCTTAATTATTATCAAATGATAATCTAAAAAATAATTCATCCATATTCCATGGAATATGCCTAAAATTCAAGCGAAATAGTGAGTGTCTGATATTTATTCTCGTTTGCATGTCACCCTTGTTTTTCAGAGAACAGTGTTTTTGTGAAAATAGACAAATTCTACAATATAATAATTTTCTTAATTCATCTAATTTTGTTTTTTCTTCAGACATGTATGATTTTTCTCCATTTATTCAAATAAACATTTTTCTGGGGTGGACATATTTTTTTTTTAAATATGACTTTGTGACCGATGATCTACCTCGACGAAGATTACCTGTCAGGTCACCGATTCAAATCCCGCCATGATGTTGACATGATTTAGTCACCCCTTCAACAAAGTCAAGTCTTAAAGGCGCCGGACTTCATTTATTAGTCGTCTGGAAGTTGGATTATTCTCAAAAACTTTGGGCGGGAAATCCGACCGAGCTGGATGATCTGCGTACATGGCCACCCTGCGCCTGCAGCTATCAATAACAACATGACCGTTCATACGCGCAAGGCATTATGGTAATGACCGGATATAGTGACCTTTATTGACAATTCAAATTGAAACGATTAAATGGTTGCGAAATATTGGAATATTTACTTTTATATGTGTAAGCATTTGTGGTTATTCCATAATAAGTACTTTTTGCCCATGGGCCGTGGTTCGAACCCCCGACGTGCATGTTTCGATCCTTTCAGTACATAATCATAGACCACTCTGCAACTGCACCTCCATTGGAGTATGTGAAACCTTTTTTTTTGGGGGGGGGGGGGCGTCTCAGCTTCCTGGTTTAATTTGAATCATCATTAAATTTGAATTATGTCTTAACATGGAATGATATAAACATATGAGTTTTTTGTATAAAAAGAACAATATGAATGGCATATTCAAACTTTCCGATTTTCGAACATTCATATTCATATTGCAGATAATAAGGTATACAATGACCTATGGCGGCCATTTTGAATATCAGGAAAATAAACATTTCGTCAAAAATTATTTTCTGAGATTGTATTTCTCCCCTGCCATACAATTTCATGCATTTCACAGTCAATGTGTGGACAATTTTATGAGTTTCATGGGTAATTTGCATATTTTGGCGGCCATATTGGATTTTGCCAATTTGCGGAATATGATCAAGGTTACACGAGTGCCATCAACCAGATTCGTAATCAGTACCCTCGAATTGACAAGAAACCATAAAAAAATATTGTATATATAAAAAAACGAGGTTTGGTCAATTTTCTATGGGGCCTATCCTGGACTACATAACCATAGAGCTATTCCCAAAACGACCGTTT
This sequence comes from Lytechinus variegatus, assembly GCF_018143015.1. Lineage (NCBI taxonomy): Eukaryota > Metazoa > Echinodermata > Echinoidea > Temnopleuroida > Toxopneustidae > Lytechinus > Lytechinus variegatus. The sequence goes on along the minus strand of NC_054753.1, from coordinate 29,333,846 downwards.
TTCTTAGTGATATTTTTTCACTTGGTGACTAATGTTAAGTTTATAAGTTTTATAAACGCGTTTCATTCATTTGTTCTCGAGGATTACGATTTGTAAAGATATACCAACAAGCTGCTACATATTTCATCTTGAATCGGATTTGTCTTCTCTACCATCATCCCAATGTTCCATTATTTCCTTTGGCACTTGGCGAGTTCGCATCCCACCCCTCTATCCTTTGATTAAGTACACCTGGTTCCAAGCTCCTTGATTAAATACACCTGATAAATCAACCCATTATTGTTATCAGTATCTTCCCCTCTATCTGTTGATCAGGCTGTACTTTATATTCAAATGTTACCAAAGATGTAATCCTGGATTTTCCGGGATAGCACGCTCCCACAATCATCGAATCTTTTCATGAAATTGATTGACTTTGTTGTGGGTACATGCAAACTTTTTTTTAGGTCAATAACACAGGGATAATGATGAGTTGTGTATATATAAACAGCGAACAGTAAGAAATATGAAAGAGAGAGAGAGAGTGGGGGGATGGTATTCTTTAATGAAAATGATTCTGTATCATGTTGAAAATGCTATTTTGTTAAAATTGAAGAAAATAAAGGTTATTTAAATTGAATGGACAGGAAAGATCATTTTCAATATCCTACACTGTAAAAACTGTAGTGTTAAAACTGACACCAATTGGTGTTAATAGAAGACCACACACTAAGGTGTTAAAATTACACCCTAGAGTGTAAATGTAACAACCAAACGTGTTGTAATAACACCTATAGGTGTAAAACTAACACCACCAATTTAACACCGGTGTTAAAGAACTGGTGTGGTCCTCTATGTACACCGGTTAACACCACAGTTTTTGCTGTGTAAAATTTGACTGCGATTTTTTTTTCTGAAAGCCTAATGTTTAAAAAAATAATGCGCATCGTACTCTGCATCGCGCTGCACTATGAAAATTCTAAATTTCCACTTATCCTACTTTCAAACATTTCCCTATATGTTTGTAGACTTTTTAAATATTAATTTAGACTATTTGTTCATTTCATTGTTGCTGCTTGGCTGTTGTTACAAAGATGATGAAAATAGATAAATCTTCGACCGTCTCTTAATTTTCCTTTGTAATATAACTTATCAATTTCCTAGCTGAAAAAAAAATATTACAAGAAATCGTAATACAGGTTGTTTTCTGTGTGAAAATATTTCTGAGAATCTATTTCAAAGTTAAGCATGAAAGATAAGCATGAATTCTATCACGACAGATAGTCTGTAGGTTATGTCGATCTTTCAATTTTCCGCATCATAAATTACGCCTCATGAAAGTCTAAATTTACTAAATTTTGAACATCAAAATCCTCCATCAACAAATACAAAATAATCTATCAATCCATTTTCATATCAATATAAATGTACTTTTAAAAGGGCATGGTCAGTACACGGACAATTGGTATAGTCGAAAAAGGGTTAAGTTTGAAAAGCAATTAAGAAACCCCGTTCTTCATTCATTTCGTATTTAATAACGTTTAAATAACTAAACTGCATTGGACTCCAGTTGATTATCTGTCAAAATTTAATGCTCCGTCGGGAATGTCTGTCAGACAGATACATAAAAACGTCAAAATCATCTTTCCAAATAAGCGTTCCTTTTGTTGGATTTAATGAGTTTAGAATCATAGTACTCTCATTGCATAGAAGTCTGATGAAGACGATTAAAATATCATCAGTATAAGGTTAATGACATACTTAGAATATAATTTGCCGCGGAATAATAATAAAAAGAGATACTGAAGTGCCTGTGAACAGGTTTTAATGGCCTTATTAAAATTGCAATTTCTCTCTACTTGATAACTTCCATTAGAAGGAGCCAGAAAACATCTAAAATTGATTATTTTATTTTGATTTATTGAATTTCGGCGGTCTTTGACCTCTGTTCTTATTGTTGGAATCTCCATAAACGAGTTTCTCATCTCTGTACCCTAGCGGCCGAATGATACAAAACTCAAATTATTGCCACGAACGTTTGAATACGATTGTCGTCCGTGATTTATCATATCTAAACCATGCCTTGAAGCAAATTATTGAATAATAGAGATAAAACGATTCTAGATTTCAATAGATAAAGCTTCATGACTCTTCACATGACATGTATGGGGAAGCAAGTACAAACGTTAGTCTCAAATCACAGACATTTTTATGTTTTTATTATTAATCAACAGAAATTGCATTATTTACGATAGATTGGCTGGATAACACCCCCCCCCCAAAAAAAGAACCTAATAACATAAAGAATGATAAAACTTTCAGCCAAGTTTCACCGCAGGAATCATGCAAATTAACAGATATTTCGATTTAAATAAGTCTCGGAAAGTCACTAGCGAATTGAAAAATATTTCATGTACAAAGGCAAAGAAGTTATTAAAAATATTCAAATAAGCACGCAATGAGCTAGGGTTGTTGCTATGTCAGTTGTCAATCGTGTAAGTAAAGTTCTTGATGCGGCCAGCTCATCAAGAACGTCTGCAGTTCCGTTTTTAGCTGCAAGATCGATACACTGCTTTTACTAAAAGCAAAAACTTTCTTGAAAATGCCCTATGTCATTTTCTGTCGGATTTCGTCAAATCTCTGCCGAATATTTTCTGTGATTGTTCTGCTTTCGTTAAAACCAACTTATCGTCAAGGTGAATTTCACCTATAAATAATTCGTATCCCAAACTTGCTCGAGCTGGATTGATTCCGACGTCGTTGTTTACGAATTAGGAGATGCATTTCATGTGATGATTCTATCACGATATACTATCATTGATTCGATGCACCAAAACACTTATTACTAAATTTATTCTCTGGGAATTGTATTCTTCTGGCACCATGCATTAATTAATTGGACCTGATTCAATAGACTATCAATTTTAGGCACGAATTGAAGTAGGACATATGTATCACCTTTCCGGTATCTATTGTGAAGATGTCATATAATATGATTCCAATAGGAATATTTTCATATCCTGTTTGATAATGATATTCGTCCGAATCGAAGTGGATGGCGCCAAGAAGCATGAAGACCTTCGCGACCCCCCCTTCCCGTCCCCAAACAACAAACCTAAATCATGGTAGGGTCCATGCCTAAATCAACTGATAAATTTGTTGGAGGCCAAGTAGTAAGAGAGAAAATGAATGACAGCCCGGGATTCGATCCCAGACATCCTATAAAACAAAGTGTTAATCCCCAAATAAACTCGGCTGAGTCATATCTCGTGTTACTAATTACGCCACCCCTGACAAACAATCGTGGTTTGGTGTTGACGTTACTTTGACGAGATTATGGATTGTTTGGAAAGTTATTAAACATTATCTTCAGGTGGTGATAGGGGCTGGGTATTGGCGCCGGAGCCAGACAGCCTCGGGGCACACAGGAGGTCTTCAAAGCGGTGTCGCATGCCCTCATGCCCGAGTCCTCCCCACGCGCCAATCAGCAGATTGACCAATCAGAATTGACCAGAGATACTCTCCCAAAAATGAGTATCAATAGACCAGAAAGTTTTCACCTGAGTACACCTACGAAGCCCAAGTCAAAGATCTATTCGACAAATTTATCATATTTATCTCAATTTTGGGAGTGATGTGCACTCTAAAAACACTGAGTAAAAATTTATCCAATATTGGATAGAAAGAGTTAACCCTATTGAACTTCCTTTGCCCACATCGGGAAGATATATAACATTGAATTTATTTTTGACTGGCGGAAAAAATAGGGATATTTTACTGTTTCAGCTGATGACTATCCCGTCATAGTTTTCTTCATAAATGGGAATTTATTTTTATAATTCAATTCAATTCAATTCAATTCTTTTATTTCATTTCCATTCAAAACATAATACAAAGTAATATAAAACAATATAAATCAAATACAATTTTACAGAAGGGCATTCTTACTTCGTAAAAAAAAAACACAGTATAATATAGAGCATAAATGGATATGGAAATGGAAATGAGGGGGATCCACTAAAAAGCAAAGCTTGTAAAATTGTGGATCCCCCTTGGAAAAGAAGAAATTATAGTCGACTTACTATATGCGTACATGCATGTATTACAGGAAAGAAAAAGAGAAAAAGAAATCATATTGACGGAAACATAAAAACTGAACAAATGCAAAGCTTTTCACACAATGAGCTGGCTACGATAACCTTTTCTTGTCAGATATATCCTATTGACTATATAGTTCCTATTATTTCATTTCAAACATTATAGTTCCTCTAATTTCATTTCAAACATTATAGTTCCTCTAATTTCATTTCAAACATTATGGTTCCTCTAATTATTGATTTTTGCATTTTTTGAAGAGTGCCATTTTAACACACAAGTCTATGGGGAATGTTGTACGCGCGTGGCACCTATAGAACGCCAATCATGGAAGCGGTCAATACAGAGCAAGAACAAAAAATAAATACATAAATAAAATCAGCGGCATGACAAAAATATCAAATGGAAATTACAAAACATTTTTTTTGCTAGAGATGTCAACACACTTTATTTTTATCACTTTGGTTGATTTTTTTTCTTCGTCTCGATAGAGTCGGGAAAATAAAATAAGGTCTGAGAGTCGATTTTATGGGAAACGACTCGCTAAATGAAGGATAAAATCGACATCAATACCCAAAGGGCTTGTCTCAAGATCAAGTCAAGTTCGTGCCTTTTGAGCGTGGGAGCCAGGAAGTGTGCGTATGCATGGATGGGGGGGGGGGGGGGGGCTTGTACACAAATCAGTTGTTTTTTCGAAATGGTGAAGGTTTTTGTGAGGGTCTCAACTTATTAAAGATGTCGCGCTTTCTAAAAAAAAAAAACTGCGAGCGAGATAGTCAAAGGGGTTTTTTTTACATAAACATGCTAAATTCTCCGATATTTGTTCGATAATTGTTTGTCCAGTTTATTATTTTCCTTTAATAAAGAGAATACAAGCAAAGTACCAGCCCAGCCCCCCTCCCTCCCTCCCCACTCTCCAATCGTTGAAGGTTGAGATTTGACTGTAAAGAGACATGAAATAAAATTGGGAAAAAATTGAAATTGTAACTTGCTTCCCATTATATCATACAAAATTACAAACTATTTCTGTTTATTTGTTTGACCGGGGCCGCTGCGGCTTTACGACTTTCTACCGCTCATGTTTCGCGCGATCCAGGTGATGACTGATTCTAGCACTCTTGTCGGTATGTTTATTAAAATCAAAACAACTTTGGCACGGTTGTTATATGTTTCATTTCATATCATCTCGCAAGACTGCTTGCACACACTAAAAGTGTGGTGTTAAAACTGACACCAATTGGTGTTAATAGAGGACCACACCCTGAGGTGTTAAAATAACACCCTAGAGATTGAACATAACACCAAAGAGTGTAAATGTAACAACCTTAGGTGTTGTAATAACACCTATAGGTGTAAAACTAACACCACCAATTTAACACCGGTGTAAAATAAATGGTGTGGTCCTATATGTACACCGGTTAACACCACAGTTTTTGCTGTGCATGCAGGGAAAGCAAGATGAAATGTCCATATTTCTTATCTGTCTTTTTATTGTCCGATCTCTCCAAGCATCTCGGCATTGAACGGGTAAAACCAGTCAGGGTCTCGTTACATAAAACTTTGCGATTGATCGTAAGGCTGAATTCTACGCTTGATCAAACACAATAATCAGTCTAATCAATCTTACAGATCAGCCCACGATCAGTCGCTGAGTTTCATGTAACCAGGGAAGTGGGAGTTCTAAGAAACGGAGCCTAAATCCCATTTGTGTGGTAGAAGTCATTCGGTGTTTACTACGGTCCATAATTATTATGTGTCGCTTGTTGTTTAAAATCATGGGTCAACTAATAAAGGATAAATTATTACTTTTTTTTAAATGTCAAGAAGGAAATTTACACCATAATGTTGAATACATTTACAAACACATAGCGTCTTGCTCTTTTGATATGTCTTGTCTGTGCATGGGTGACGAGATGAAGGGGTCACTGTATTACCCCTTCATGAAATGTGGGGGTTTAGTATGTTACCCCTGTGTAATCCCATGGTTGAGCCGCAGTGCAGCTGTGACGTGATAGATTGACGATCGGGTAAAGATGGGAGCAGGTAGATCATTTGAGTTGGTAGTTTGCACCCCAGGGGTTAGGGAAGGAACCTACCATTTCCCACGCTCTCTCCCAGCAAATTGGTATCTTGGAACGGTGTCTAAAGAAAAAAAAAAGATGGAGCCTACTACTTCTCTGAGGGTTTCCTTTTTTTAAAGGGGAAAAGAAAGTTTTCGAAATAAAAACAGACAAAATTTACATATACCCTCGGCGACGTTTTTGTTTTAAAATGTGTTTCAAACAAGCTCCTTGTGTTTACCTACCAGACTCTTAGACATTCAGGTACTCTTGGTGATGATGATGTCGCAGATCATGAACCAAACACGATTAATCACGAGTCATACTACGACCAAGGAGTTATAGGACAATGGGGTGGATGACTCGTGGGAGTTTATTCAAATAGTTTCCGAGTGTTCATCGTTTCAATCCGAATTACTCGTGGCTGTTTTGCCCGTGTGATGATCGAATACTATATTTTGTACTATTTTTCTATCAGATACCTTTCTCTTGTAGACTCATTATTGGTGAGCAGAGTGCTGTTCACAAGTTGGGTGTTCCTTGCTTTGGTAACTCTCTGAATACGGCAACTTTTTAAAACCGAATTTTAACTTTTAAAACGACCATTGGCTAAATTTTCTAGTATTTTCTTAATAGATTTTCTATGTAACAATAGGCCATATTGATGCTTCCTTTCCTAAATTACTTATTACCAATATCTCATGTAACTTTTCAGAAATGAGATCTCCACAGGGTAAAATGTTCCTCCGATATCGTTTTTTATTGGACACCCTATCCCACATGTTTAGGTATCGAGGCGTGCGACCGAGCGCACTGGTAATTAGTCCCCTATGGATAATTGAATTGGTTGTCCTCAAAATGATTGAGGGCTTTCTGGCATCCAAAAAGACGCAGATTTGTCCCATATTTTTCTTTCGGGGAGTGGAATAAGGATCGTTTATACAAAGAGGACCAAAGATGGTTTATCCAATCAAATATTTAGAGTCTGATCATGGACCTTTTGTGATAGGTCCATGGTCTGATGCAGCTCTCTGTTCCGAGAATTAATTAGCTCAAGGTTTTTTTTTTCATTCAAAGGCCACGAGTGAAACATCCCACGACGTAATCTCGATTCACAACTAGAGCCACAAAGATCTACAGAATCGAGAGCGCGTTTGTTTGTGTATGCTATACGTCTTACGACTTGCGATTCGTATGATCATGAGACAGACTGGGGGTCATAATAAATGTTCCACGAACGTCAACACGGTGTACAATATAGGCCCTGAAGGTCCACGACATTCCAGTCTTTTCATAGTTCAACCATGGAGCCGTGTAACGGTTCAACAATTAATCGTGGGCCATTCGTGTTTAGTCGTCGCCGTATGATTCACGTAGACTCGTACACTGATTGGCTCGTAGTGTGTTAGGCCTGTAGTTTAGGTGTCACGAGCAAGACGTCAGGGGAGCATGCGGGAAAGCCGTCAACAAGAGACTCGTGTCGTGCCGGGTTACCCCCCTACGAGTTGAGTCACGTGTTAATTGGACGAGTCCGACGACAAAACTGTCGAACTGCAGTCACACTGACGAAAACAATTTCAGTCCAAGTTCCCGTCTTACAAAGAGTTACGTTTGATCCAATCAATCTCAACTGCATGGACCTCCATCCATACCATATTTTTTTCTACATGAAATTGGCACAATCTCCTCAGTACATAAAGAGAATCACACCGAATCTCCATGCAATAAAATACCTACACAACAAAAACTGTGGTGTTAACCGGTGTACATAGAGGACCACACCAGTTATTTTACACCGGTGTTAAATCGGCGGTGTTAGTTTTACACCTATAGGTGTTATTACAACATCTTTTGTTGTTACATTTACACTCTTTGGTGTTATGTTTAATCTCTAGGGTGTAATTTTAACACCTCAGGGTGTGGCCCTCTATTAACACCAATTGGTGTCAGTTTCAACACCGCACTTTTTACAGTGTACCATGGAGCTTTAATAGCTCCATGAATATACAATCATATCTAGAAATAAATGAACAAATATGTTGTATTTTATATGTTGACGTTGTTGGCCTTCCATAGTTGTGGCTGATCGGATCAATCGCAACTCTTTTATTACATTTTTTATCTGTCGGTTTGAAATCGGGTTCGTTGGTGCAGGGACGTGAGATGGACCTATGAATGTCTTTTTCAAACATCGCAGGGGGTCAAACGGACTGGACGTCTGAATAGTAAAATCAATTGCATTGCTGTCCATCATGTAGGTATGCTTGTTTCGACACCTTCGTCGTTGTCGTTGTTGTTGCGACCGACATTTTTGCATAACTTATGACACTAAAGATACTTTTTGAAAATATTTTATTGCATTTCTTATACAGTGCTTAGCTATATAGTTTTTCGCATATTCGTCACTCTTTATATTATTTCAAAAACAAACACAAAGACGTAAAATATAACGCATCATAAAAACAAAAGAAGTTTGGTGAATATGATTGATTTTAAAGAAAACGAATGATATCAACAACCTTAAAGATGGAGAAACAGCCATGCATTTCAATAAGTCCATTTTTAATGTTACTTAGAATTATTAGAATTTCATCACAGTTCCGTGTACTATGAATGGATGAGGAAATTGGTACAGTAATCAACATGAAGAAATCAAGTTGAAGTTCAAAAGCTTTGAAATTCCAATGCAAAAGGATACAAATGCGCTTGATAAGTTATAGGACCGTGGCACACTTCTGGTTCAACCATGGTGGACCTAACATGGACAAAGTAAGCATACATAAACCTAAATGAAATAATTAAATGATTAACATACTTAATTAACAAATCTATGATTTGTTACTTATGTAAATATGAATTTAATGAATTATCAAACAGGTTCATGCCTGTAAGGCTGAATAAATGGATGACTGAATGGAAAAATAGATAAAGTGCCGACACTCGATGTGATTTAGGAAATGATAGCCCAAAATAAAATAAATTTCCCCAGGTTTCCTTGGCAGATGACGGGAGGGGTGAAATTTTCCCGCTCAAAAAAATAAACCGCGAACAGGGGTGAAAAGTAATAATCAGAAAATTGATAAGCAAACAGACGAGCTAGCCGACAGGCAGCAAGCGGGAGGGAGCGTGAGAACCGCGGCGGAGCTCTGGTAGCGCGAAGGTGTCATGGCCGCAGTGGGTTCGCGATGAGTGATGACATGAGATTAGAGATAACATGAGTTGAGAAAGAACAGTTACTCATTGAATGTCTAGATGATTACGGAGACAGAGACCAATGGGGAGGGGGTTGGAAGGGGGGGCTGAGAAATTGGGGAGATAGAGATCGGAATAGTGAAGGGAGAAGAGGCCGTTCGTTTATTTATCACGACATTCTGATACTTCCTCCAATATGACATTAAGCAATATTTTTTGCAAACATATATGATTTTTATGGCCTTTATAAAAGTTCCAAATCCGAAGGAAAATTTCCGGGGTCGTTGCCGATTCGACGACACCGCCGAAAATACGGGCGACGTGTTTATTGAGAGAAAGATTTATTGAACCTAAGACAAATCACAAATTAAGGAGCACGGCTGATATATTTGTCTGTCATGAATAGCAATTAACTTCCCCTCTTATCGCCACATCAAATCTAAATCTAATCAAACCCCGCCCCGTTCTACGACTTAAAAAAATATCTGTTAGGAATGTAAGTACTTGAAACTCTTCGTTTCGTCATCTCTCGTTTCCGTCCTATTTTATACGGTGATGAAACTGGAAGATAAGATATCCTTCTCACCCGCATTTCTCGGAGTCGTTCTAGCGTAATGTAGAATTCATTCCTGGATTCATTCGCCAAACGACTCCAATGATGTTGATGACTTTAGAGGGGTTTTGACAGCTTACACTCTCCCGCCAATTTTGTTTGGTCGCGCGCCGTTGTCGTGCGAGGGAAAGATAGAACGCAAAATGGGCACGCGACACTTTCACTGTTTGGGATTTTACGTCGTCCTGACATACCGGTCATTCAAGAATCAGCTCAACAACAGATACAGAATGCCAAAACTTTATCCGGGAACTTCAGAAGTTTATGATTTAAATAAATTAATAATTTTATAATTAAAAGTCTGGAATCTGCGGTATCTAGATTTATTCTGGGAGGGGTGTAAATTTTCTCGACGATTTCCACCTTGAAGCTCCGTGTTGCAGGTTTGAAATTATTTTGAATTCTTATTCAAAGAAACGAGCTTTGATTTCGAAGTCAAATGAGGTGACTAGAAGAAATTAGAAATTAGTCAGATAGAGAAGATAATTTCGTGGAAGGCCTACGAACATGCTTTAAAGGGGAAGTTCACCCTGAAGAAAACTTTGTTGGAAAAATAGCAGAAAAAATCGTAAAAATTATTGGTGAAGGTTTGAGGAAAATCCGTTAAAGAGTAAGAAAGTTATTAGAGTTTAAAATTCTGGATTTTTGACGTCATAAACGAGCAGCTGCCCCATGTGTTATGTAATATAAAATGTATGAAATTCAAATTTTGTATGGCTCCTGATGACTTAATTTTATTTTCTTTTCATGATCGGGTGTGAAAAGATTTGTCTATTGATATACAAAAGTTACAGTGAAAACCATTTTCAATTTTCTGAGAAAATGACATTTCATTGATTTTTTACCATTCGCTATGTAGGAATGCTGCTCGCATATGACGTCACAAATCAAATAATTGAAATTCTAATAACTTTTTAATTATTTGATGAATTTTTCTCAAACCTTCGGCAATATTTTTTATTATTTTTTCTGCTATGTTTACAATAAATTTTTTGTCAGGGTGAACTTCCCCTTTAATGCTGATCTCGCGGACGTCCTTTGATTTTCATTTTCTTCTTTGTGTTTTTGTTATGCTCTCTTTTTAAAACACCATCTCAGATCATGAGGTGTCATTACATGTCAAAGAAAATTATACGTCAATGCCTGGACACAATCAGCCTACGACAGGAAGCGAAACGTCACAAAGGTCGGGGCTTGGGAAAGTCTCGCTCGCAAGGAGACGAGCATCGTCCCAAGAGCATCCGAGTAATGCATTGGTATTTTGATTAGTAGCGAGTCGACACCACTTTCCCACGATGTGAATGTGAGATTACGGGACACAAAACATGGCAAACATGCATGGGAGATGGGGGCAATGGGGGGATGGGGGTCATAGACGTGGGCGTTTCGAGGAAGGGGGATGGTATAGAAATATAACATATATGGGAATGTCAATTTGGGACAAACTATACAAATGAGACATACCGGGAAAAATCACTTAAAAATTATCACTTTATTTCGTCATGTTTATTATAATTCTTTGACGAAGGATATTCTAATTCTATGATATAATTGTGAATGGCGGAATTATCAGAGAAATAAACAAATAATAGACTTTAATGAAAGAATCGGATCGCGGCATGATGCACCAATCCTCATTACTCAAAAACAATCCTTCATTGTAAGATAGATTTTAATTTCATTTTTGTTTGGGCTTCTGAGAATAGAAATAATTGCTTAATTAATTCCTGTGTTTATCTCTATACTGCTAGATTTGATCAGAATAGTAATACAATACGTATCATTTTTTTCACCAGTCTTATGACCAGTAGACCACCTTAATAATTATTTCCAATTGTTACTTTCAATCATTCTCCAGTTATATGTCAAACATCAATCAGCTAATGCATTTCAGTATTCTTTTATAGAAATTTCGCTAAACATTAATAATGATAATAATAATAGGCATTTATATAGCGCCATCTATCTAGAAATATTCTATTACGAGGCGTGTTGTTATTATCACTATTACCCTGGCTTTAGCTCGAGCTGCCTTTCAGTGCTCATGAATTCAAGGAATTAATTCTGCCGGGTACCCATTCACCTCACCTGGGTCGAGTGCAGCACAATGTGGATAAATTTCTTACTGAAGGAAACTACACCATGGCCTGGATTCGAACCCACGACCCTCTGTTTCAAAGTCAGAAGACTTATCCACTGGGCCACAACGCTCAACGCTCCATTGAACTACATTAGTTTAATTTTTCTAAGTTGATATTTGTACGCAGTACTACATGTGGGGGTGACAATGCTTCCGAGCAACAACTATTTATTGTGCTTTTATCATCCCTGACTATCATGCAGCACTGCTTCTTCTGTATTTTACCATGTATAAATGTCATTTATGGTTGTATCATGATTTGGTAAAATAAATAATAATAATAATAGTGATAATAACAACAACAAAGCACCACAGGGGCTGTGGAAGCGGGGGGGGGGATGGAGGCGGGGGGCTTCAGCCCCCACTTTTTTCCAACACAGTGTACAAACACGTAAAAATTATCATGATTGTGATGTTTTGCATTGTAAACCCCCACTTTGAAAACCGTTCCACGGCCCCTGCACCAGCAACAACATCGAACACGCAAGTAACTGGTTGTATAAGTTTTTTTTTATAAAACATTGGAAGCATGCGATATTTTGGCACACGTATCTTTTTTTTACCCCCGTTCCTTTGTCTGCCCAGAATCATAGCACCCCGGATGTATTGTCACGTGACATCCAAGTTCGATGTTGGCCCCTGGGAAATAAAAGCAGACCTGGGATCATGATGCGTTCCGAGTGGATATATCACGGTTTCGATATCGAGATAACTTTTCAAAATCAGATACTAGAGCTCTTGTACACTCCCGAATAACAACATAAACAACATCTAATACGTTGAAGAACTAATCTTGGATATATGAAGTGTGATATCATTTTTTATTGTGCTGGTGTAAATGGCACGAGACACGCCATCACTATTCTGTATTTATCCGGGTTTACAAACTCCCAGATTCATCCTCATGGCACATCCACTCATCCATCCCCTCACAGACACTCTATCTCACTCTCCCCCCCCCCTCTCTCTACCCAATTCCCTCTGTATTTCACTCTTCCTAGTTTACAGTCGTAACCAGGAGCAAAGACGATATTTTTGTTGTTGTACCGAAAACAAAATTACTTTTCTCCTTCTACGGGGTTTATCTGACAGATGGCGCTATTTTACTTTTGTTTGGAGAGCGGACTCGCTCATCCGCCCTCATCGTTCACAATTCGAAATATGTTGCCATGGTTACATGTATTCTCATTCGAAGTGTCAACATTAGAGAGAACGCTTAAAATCCATCTTAAATCATAGATATGCTTTCGCAACATTACCTGTTTTCAATGACAATGTTTCAATAAAAGCAAAACTTAATAATGACAACACAATTATTGATGAAGGTTTGACCAAACTCCATCAAAAAATATATTATATGGGGCTGCTACTCGCATATGACGTCACAAATTCAATTTAGAACTCTTATTAAGAGTTCTAAATTGAATTTGTGACGTCATATGCGAGTAGCAGCCCCATACGTCATGCAATAAAATTTCAATAAATTATCAATTTTCAATGGTTAATGAGAACTAAATTATTATTTTTTTGAGAAATGGGTAATGAAATGACTAGTCTGGTGATCTTTTGAATGCACAAGTAAAATCAGTTTTCTGAGAAAAATGCATTTCTTAAAATGATTTCTTTTCGAATAGTACGATTTAGGCTACGTCTACACTCTACAATGTACTCCCCTGAAAAATACTGGCATTTCTTTTCTTAGAATTTTCAAACGCATTACCATGATTTAGTCTGTTGTGCAAACCCTTCACTCGAGTCAAGGGTCTGAATGTGCAGCCTACTCATGCCTTGTGTTCTGTGTTATACGTGGCTAGTCTTTGCGTGGAGACACACTTGTTGATCAAAGTTTCAATCAGGGTCTTTGCCTGCAGACTAACCATGATTGCAGGTGCCTTATCATTGTTTCGAATAAAATCGTGGCTCACTTCTTTATCATATTCACTTATTTTTGTATCGGATCCAAGTTCTTCATGATAAAACGGCATATTTTGAAGTCGCACACTGTCTGATGAATGATATACGATAATGGTTATATTGTGTACAATTTCGTTGCTAAATGAAGATTCAATTGGTCGTAAATTGTGGCACTGTTATGTCGTTATAGACTGATTCATAGCGGTAATGCAGGCGTATACCTGACCGAGTCAGTCACCCGTGGCTCAGCTCAGGTGTATAACTAATTGGTTACCATTTAAAAGAACATGATTTTTATGTTTTATTGATATTTTGTTTCTTCTCAAAGTGTATCAGTGGAATGATACCGAACCGATTTCCAATTCCGTGTTGGTTCGTGGCTCCGAACAAAATTGTCAATAAGAAAATTTATCTTGAGAATACGATTGCTGTGTGTCTGTGATACATTTTGTTTTACCTTTCAAAAATTTTGAAAAACAATTGTGAACAGATCTCTAATTTTCTACTGCATTTTTTTCCTGTGATTACTCAAACATTATTCAGGCAACACTTCTACGACAAAACAAAACAAAACTTGCGTTTTCAGGGAAAATGAATAAAACATTTCATTTCATTTCGTTTCTTTCCATTTTCAACAATTACAGTTTGTGTTGTACGTATATTGACCTACAAAATAATAACAAAACATATTTCAAGTATCCCTGTACAAAGATTATATTCAAGATTATTACATAACAGGATGGAAATGGAGGAGGCAGATAATATATATTTAACACCCTGATTTATTTTTTTTAAATATTACTATTGCCATTCTTCATTATTTATTTTATTTGTATGGGCTGATATGAAATTAAAATATTCGTAGCTATAGCGTGGGATGGGCATGGACGCCCTGCATTATTTTTTTTTACCATGCACATGTCACAGAGGGGCCGTGTATATAGCTTGGGGCTGGGGTGCACGAGCCCCCACTTTTGTTTTATAAGCGTGAAATAAGATTAAAATCCCGATTATGTTTTTTTCATGGTAAGTTAACCGACTTTGGAAACCGATCCACCTCAAGAAGAAATATCGTTGATGTGTCGAAACATTTCGGTTTTCGGCCCAGCCCTTTTTTCTTGAGACATGTAAGATATTAAAAAGTGCGAGAACGTACGCATATATGTTTCATGTAGTGAGACTAGTATATGTAGACTGATCTCCAATTACGATCAGGGCTCCGTAACGCAAAGATTTGCGATTAATCGTTAATTTGAAAGAACGGTTCTGATTGGATCCCAGTCAGTATTCTGAGCAAAATACGTATACAACGAAGGTCTTGATAGGTCATGTAGCGAATAATCGCCAAACTTCGTGTTACTGAGCCCTGGTTATCTTCATTTCTTCACTGTATTATACAATATTTCTCTTTCCCATCGATGTGGAGGGGGGGGGGGGGGGAGGTAGGTGCCCAGTCCCCAGTAACCGCGCCAACTATACATGGGCGGAAATCCCGGGGGCAGGGGGACGCGTCCCACCTACCATTTGTAAAGGGGGGGCACAATATCAAATGTGTTTCTTATGATGTAATAAAAAACGGCTCGCGTCCCCCAGCTTAAAGAGCCATAATAAAAAAAAATGATTAGAAACAAAAAACTATTTTTCCCAAGTGTGCCCCCTCCCTTTTGAAAGTGATAACCTTTTTATTTTTACAAAATGACCTTACATTTGGGTGATAAGCTTAATTTTTTTTTTGGCTTGACAAAATTTTCGCCCCCGGTCCCCCTACCTTTGGGGAGAGATTTCCGCCCATGCAACTATATGAATGTCACCACATCCCCATTTCCGTATACAAGGCTCCTCGAACAAGTTGTTATAACATCACATTTATATTTATTTATATCACGCTAATAAATGTGAACGTACCCAATCAGAGACCTCTAAAAGCCTCTCGAGAGCTGTGCGAACCGACAAGTTACCTTCGACGATCGTCGGGGCGAAGAAAAAAAAGCAATATTTTATGTCACATTTCGTAGGGCATCCCGGGGGGCTTGCTAATGATCGTAATTGATGACGCTATATGTCGCTTCGAACTCTCATTTTCCAGCGCCTCTTCGCTTTCTCACGCTCCCACGCCGACCCCGGGCACTGTGGTTGGCTCCGAACTTTCTCCTCTGACCCCCGCCCGACCCGCCCTCAAACCCGACAACCCCAACCACCCCAAAACCTTCTCCATCATTTCCCGTTTCATCGTCATTTCTGCTAAGAGTGGCCAAAACCCAAACTTTCTTTCTTATTTTGCAGTGTGACCCATTAGAGTCACATACAGGTACATGCCCCATTTGGATAACGATATGCTGTAAAAAAAAATATTGATTACACCCCCCTTCCCCCGCCCTCAAATGATGTGTTTCTTTAAATCCTGGCCATATTAGAGAAAGACGAATGGAGAAAGCAAGCCGAGAAAATCCCGATTGTCTCTATACTCCCTCTATAAGTCATGAAATTATTATTGATTGTTGTGCCCCTATTATTCAGTGATAATGTGATTGACTGATTGAGCTTGATGTTCGAGCTTTTCCCGAAGATATTTTTTTGCATTCTAAACTAGGAATTCGACAATTTGGTGCGCTATTTATAAAAGACGGGGACAACTTCTTCTACAGGATGAGGACGAGAATGACCAAGAGTGTTTTTTTTATGATTTGACATGCCCTTACATGTATATTATTTGTTCTTTGCTAATAACTGCAGTATTAATTTGCGAGAGTGCGGAGCGCGAAGCGCATCTCCATGATCATAGGCATATATAGCACAGCCAGCGTAAACTGCCCCCTTTACTTCTACATTTTAAGGAGCGCTGGTCACAACTACTTCCATTTTTTTCTCTGCAATACTCCTTCCAAACCTAGTCCTTTCACATCATCAACAGCCCCCCCCCCCCGAAAAATCTCGCTATTCTTCCCTTGTTCTCGTTATTGCAGTCTCTCATCTCCCCCCCCCCCACCATTCCCGCCTGAACCCACCTTGTGTTTGTACAACTATCATGATAATGTTTAAAAAAGTGATTACAAAATCACCTTTTACTCAAATATTTGCTAATCACACCTGCTGGTCGAGTTGTCGCACTCGACATGCCACGATTACACATTTCATTAACTTTCGCATACCCCTACTTTGTCAAGAGTAGTTTCTCTTCGGTTTGTACACTTGCATTCTGCTAGTCTTGTAAATGTTGTCTCCTGCAAGTCCACCCCGCACCTGGAAGCACTTCAACCTGGAACTTCACCCGTCTACCAAAATCTGACCTTCCCTTTGAAGTTTCGCCGCTCATCTTCTTCAAAAGATGAATCTATTACCCCGCATGGATGGATGATTCTAATAACCCCTTCTCCAATAAACCTAAAAACTCCCATCTTCGTCACCCTTCAGCCGGTGCGTGAAAGAAGTGTGCGGTCTTTGGGAGTATTGTCTTCGGCTCTGCATTGTCCTCAAGACATGTATACCCAGCCTAATCAGTTTACTCGCCAAAGAGATAGGTGTGAGAGATGAATAGTAATCCGAAGGGTTGGTTACCTCGATCTGACAGTCTTTGTTTCCTGATTGTTTTGGGCTTAAGCGAAGTTTAAACCTAACAGTTTAGTGTCAAGTTGTATGGAGAAATCTTGATTAAAAAATGGTCTTGCCCGCGCAGACATAATTCATATGTCGGAAAAGGCATAATTGTGATTGACCAACGATGACTTGAGGCAATGAGGCTCGGTGGAAAATTGATGCATTTTCTGAGTAAGAGGAGATAAGAAATAATTTTCGAATATTTTCTTCCCGGCATTCATTCGTGAATAATGAAATTCAACAAGGGGCAACGCAGTGTCTGAATGTGGAACATTCGGGATTTTGAGTTCACGGACCGTTCCTTACCGCGATGCATTTTTTCTCATTATTTTAAGCGCGTAAATGAGAAGGCGCTTCTTAGTGTAAAATGAATAGAATAATGTCTGTCTGCATCGTCTGAACAACATACTACATGTCATAATACAATTGACACAGTATTTCCAACCGAAAGGTACGTGTTATTCCCATGTGGTCTAGTGGTTAGGATTCGTGGTTTTCACCCACGCGGCCCGGGTTCGATTCCCGGCACGGGAGACAATCTTTTCTTGAAAACTTTTTTTCTTCTCATGTTGCCCAAACGAAATCATAATACCGAGGTTATTATACCGAGGTTCATACCGAGGTTCTTTACCTGACTGCTAAGCAAGCACGAATGCCTGTGAGCAAGCAACCAGGGGACCAACGGCTTAAGGTCCTCTCCGAGGGACCTGGTAATAAGGATCATGCCTTACCTATAATTAAATACATCATATTCATTGACCACAATACTGTACGTAAAGACATTATTTACGTAATTAATTAATGTCAGGGGATTAGTATCTCATAAAATAATAGGCCTATATACGTAATATTCCGTTATCACATTTCACTATTCTATTTAAATCAAAACTTTTGATTTAGAATTCCACTAATACTTTTGTTCGATTATGATTTGTATGAAGGACGAAATTGGGGTTTTGTCATAGTATTTATGATATTTTTTATATGAAAGAGTAGAATCTAAAACAAGAAAGCAATTCGACATAATACACAAACGAACTTTATTTTGTCCCCAGGTTCCAAAGTCTTGTAAGAAAGACTAACCTTTCCTACCTATCCCGGCATGCATCCCACTTTCAATCGCTTTTTCGAAGAACAAACTTCGCACCAATGTGACACAAACCTGTGATAACATTGTCCTAACTTTTGGCCCAATTTTGCTTTAGTTATTCTCCCGTATGCCAATGTTTGTCAGTAGGCTTTGAGGTTCGGTATTTCTCTTTACTTTCCTCCTCCCATCTCTAACATGTTCCTTCATCTTTCTAGCACGTGCGTACTCACACGAATATTTGTCTTTACTAAAGTAGAGCAGGTTCTATAGATTTTTTAATTTAAAAAAAGAAAATGCAAAAAAGTTGTCGGAACACAGGTGCAACAACTGCTTTAAAGGTAAAGTCACCTGTTTCATAGTTTTTTTTTTCTTCGAGGTTTATCTTTTTTATTGATAACACGAGGGTCACAGAAATATATATTTCCATATATTTCGGTAACTAATTCCAGCATACAGGTCGAATAAAAAATAAAAAAAATTTCCTTTGTGTAAACATGGAGATTAAAGAGTTAGTTATTAAGACTTTGCACGAATGGAAATTGAATGATTTCAGATTGACAAACTGATAATTTGATTTACTTAGATAGATATTTCGTAAGTTAACTGTGGTTATTTTTATAATTTCTTCTTGACTGATTGTTCTAGTAAATAGTAACTTTGCATAACATTGTTCGTTAATAAGTTACTTATGAAGCATATCACACCTTTAAGATGATCTTTCTTCTTCGTATGGCTATTTTTATTTTATATTTCAGCTGGTCATCTGATGAAGAAGGGCGGAAGGACAGATTTGCACTGATGTAAAAACATACGTTCATAATCCGTGTTAAAAGGGGACCTGATCCAGAATAAACACCTTTTTGTGTTTTTCTTTTCTTTCACGCATATGCCAGAAATTGAATCAAGAAACAAGGCCAAGCCTTTTATTTTTAGCGCATAAATCAATTTTCTCAACCCATAGTCAGCATGTCTATAATTGCTGATACACCTCTATTGCTATTTTCTTATTCAATTTTTTCATCAAATTTTCCATTAAAGGTATTGTTTAAGTTTGTGAGCAGCCGATTTAAAAATTCTCAAACCAAGATGAAACATGTGTACAAGTGCATGTATTATAACTAATAAACCATGAAAACAACCATTATTGAGAATGAAACCTAAAACTACAAGGCAAACCCCGATTTTGTAAATACTAGTAGGCGTCTTATAGACGCCTAAATAGTACACATACGTGTATGGGATGAAATTAAGATGGTGTTTCCGGTCATTTTATATTTCAATTTTTGAAGCACTAAATAATTATTTCCGAACACATTTTTTTCTGGGCTTCATTTTTGTAACATATCACAGACACTAGTGACAAGTGTGACCTTCTAGCTCAGATTTTTTAAAAGTCAAACCAATGTTAACCAATCACTTTCATTCTTATTTTTCAACGACTGTAGCTTATTGTCAATTCGTGTAATGCCAATTCGTCCAATTGCCAACTCGTCTACTATCATTTGGTCTACCATCAGTTCGCCCAATATCCATATAGTCTACTTTCAGTTAGTCTAATGCCGTTCCGTCTAATAACCAGTTCGTCCAATAGCCATTTAGTCCATTTACCGTCCTCCCCTGTGAATACGAAAATAACTTTGCCAAAATTTTGCAAAATTTTACCATTTAATGCATGATTTTCTATTCAATCATTTATCATGGGTGATTTAAGGTGGACAAGCACATCTCCAAGTATGTAGTTTCGAGAAAATCTCCCCCTTTTTCTTTCAAATTTTTCTTTTGCTTATTGTTGTTGTTCGATTCGGTCGAAATGCGGTTGTTGAAATGTTGTTCTCCCAAACATGACAATCTTTACTGTAATGCCTATCATGCCTATGGGCATATAATGGCTATACAATTATTGTATAGCCATTATATGCCCATAGGCATGATAGGCATAATCTCTTTAGAGTTTGTTTTACCAGGGACGTGAGAGGGTCCCTGGTTTTACTAAATATAATTTATAGTTCACTAAACATAATTATTCTTTTGTCATTTTGGTATGATTATTGATTTATTATATAGTATTTTATATTGTATGTTTTAATAAATATCTAACAGCCTTTAATTGCTTTGAAAGTTTCCCTATTTCAATTTATTTAAATTCATTATCATTTCCGAAGCGAGATAAAGCACCCGGTGTAATGTGATTTGTACACAATCATGAGACAGTCAAGTCACGTTGTTGATGTTGATTTCCAAACTAGAAGGCCAATTACCAATTTTTTTCGCCTCGATTTTCTCTTCAGATTCGTACGATACCATACTTTCTACATCGCCACGTTCATACGATGACCGAAAAATCGGCACAATGTACCGTGCTGACAGAAAAATATTGCATATAATTGTATTCATCATATTGGTAAGAATATCGTTATGTGAGAAGTGAGATTTTATAGATAGAGTCAATGGCGACAATTGTCAAATATGACTAATCGCCACTCAAACCAACGTAAGAAGATGGGATACCATTTTTTTTTGTTCCAGACAGTTATGCAGAAGCCACCGCCAAAAACTTCAAAAACTTCAAAGAAACACGCCATGAATGAATAACACACTCGCCATGCTCACGCGACATGAACAGATTGGACGGCAAGTCTTTTGTATACAGAACAATTCCCAACGCTTTCTTGTCGATTAAAGTAAAGAAAATCTACCTTTTCTTTGAATCTACAGACTATGAAATGACAAGGCTTGACAAACAATATCATGAAATAGCATTAAACTTGTGAATGGAATTAAAGAGAAGATTACGGAGCTAATCTGGCTATAGTTTACACGTAAAATCGCGAAGGCACTCGAAATTATGTACGCAATGAATTCGGTTTGGATTGAAACAGTTTTCTTTTTAAATTGATGTAAACAAGACGTAGAATAGGGCGGCACTTTGATGGCTCGGGATGAGAGGATTTGGACAAGATTTGACACCAGTTTTATTTAGAGAAAACACTTTTGAGATAGGCCTGTATAAAAAAAATATAAAGATGCCCTTTGGTCGAGCCTCTAGTCAAAGGAAAAAAAAAGAGCTTATAACGTGGGGGGCAGCTATCGCCCAATACGTTCTTTTTTAAAGTTTGATTAAAAAATCCGTTATTACCACAAATTATTTAGATGCACAAGCCAACGACCAAAAAGTCCTTGTGTTTATACAACAAGTTCTGTTCTGTCAAAACCTAGATCCTGAAGATGATCTGGAATTAGAACTCAGAACGAACATGACTCGACGATGTTTATTCGTTACCTTTTTTCAACTTTCTTCATCATCGCACCCCCCCCAAAAAAAATAAGACGATATCACCTTGTACTCCAAATATATGTTATAGGGACCCCCACCCCACGCACCCAAGAATCAATTCTTGGGAAAACAAAAAAGGCTATAAAAGGGACTTGGGACCTGGTAGATTACGAGCATTCGCTAATTTGATAATTAACATGTCGCTAATTTGATAATTAACATGCCGGTTAGCACAAAAAAGACATTAAAACAAACACAATAAAAATTATTCTCATTATGGATGGAAAACATAACCGGCACCATTAGTAGATCAGATGGAAGCGAATGTGATTTCAGGGCTCTCTGTAAAATGGCAATCACGGTTCCACCCCGGGTTCCACACATTCCCGATAATTTCACATAAGTTGTGCGTTTCGTTCAACAACACTGACCAGAATCCAATCAGATATCTATTTTCATAATCTATTTACCGTCCAATCGAAAACCTTTGAGTATAATGTAGGGCCACTATTATTTCATGGCGCCAGTATAGCAAGGAAGCGCAGGCTAAAGCGGTGGTCATGAAAGTTAGCGACCATTGCGATACAGGCTCGAAATCATGTTGTCCCACCTCTTTGGTCCTAATGTGCTTTCGTGCAGCTTATAAAACATAGAATAAAAAATCAAAATAAAATACATAGAAAACACTAAAGTAAATACGTTCGATGTACTCCAATCGTCCACGTGTGTGTGGTCAATTTATGAATAAGTACACAATTAACCTTCGATCTCCTCTCCTCTTTCTTTCTTGCAGTTCTCATTTCCCTTTCGTCGCTTTGCCATTCTCCTTCATCCACTACTGACATGACGGTCAACCGTAATGGAATCAAAATGGTGAGTTATTTGTTTATGAAATGGGGCGATTGACGGCGACCCTCTCTGCTAACTTTTCTTTTACCCTCTCTTGTTGTCTTACAGTTCACTTTTCTATTTATTATTTGGATGTAGGGAAGGTTGCATGAAAATCTGGAAGTGATTCGGAGGAGAGGTCAGTTGAGAAGATGTCAAAGGTCAATCCGGTAAGATCGAGCCAGTCAGACGGTCAGACGCGCGCGCGACAAGGGATTATCGCGGGAAAAATAACAAAAACCCACGCGACATAAGTACATCGAAACCAAACTATCCCAATGGAAGAGAAGTCCGACTTTAGGAAGTTGGAAGAAAAGTCGCCCTCTGGAAAGATGTTGAATTATTTCAACATCAAATCGAGATTTGATCATTACTTTCGCTGTTTTTTGTTGATTATTATGCTTGTGTCATAATAGTTGCAATCATTAATGTTTCTGGTTTCACGAAAGTGGCTTACAATAATATAACGTCATACTAAAATTTATTTTCATCGTTGTCGTTATTGATAATTATATCACAATATCATGGCGTTGCGTAATCACAAAAGTGACATACTTTGCTTTTTTTGTTTTGGGTGGGGGGAATGGACGGGCATATTGTTCACTGACCCATTATCCCGATCCTTGCTTCATGTTTTGTTACCAAACATCGTTAGACAAAAAAAGAAGATGATGTCGGGGAACATTGTCAAATATGACAAATGATATGTAGACTAAAATATCTCTGTAAATATTCGCCTTCTTCCTCTTCAGTCTCGTGGGAAAAGTAATCAAAAGTCCCTCACAAGACATATCGGCAAATAACCAGAAAACAAATAAATATCTGTCGCGATTAACTTCGATAGATCATGACAGTCGGTCACACCAATAACACCGACTCCAAACTGACCAACAGTCAATCTATACAGGATAACGTTTAGCTTTTACATGTTTGATCGGTCTGCAGGAGTCGGTTTCGTTGGTATGACTGTAACCGTAACCGCATCCAAATCGACCGGTGGTATGTAATTGGTAATAACGCATTAGCTTTGATCGGTCTCGAGTCAGTTTTGTTGGTCTGACTGCAACCGAAACCGACTCCAAACCGACCGATGGTATGTATTGGTAATAATGTAATATATTTGATCGGTCTGAAGTCGGTTTCGTTGGTCTGACTGTAACCGAAACCGGCTCCAACCGACCGATGGTATGTCATTTGTAACAACGCATTTATAGCTTTGATCTTTCTCGAGTCGGTTTCGTGACTGTAACCGAAACCGGCTCCAAACCGACCGATGGCACGTCATTGGTCATAACGCATCACCTTTGATCGGTCTGGAGTCGGGTTCGAAGGTGTGACTGCATTCGCGATGTAGACGCGTCGTCATCCACATGACGAAATCACAATGGTTAATCAAATATTTGATGAACTTCAACTTCGGATTCAAGCATTTATTTTGCCTCATACAGGGCAAAGATACATAGACCTGATCATGATGATAGAGGAGGGATTGTGATCAACAAGACGCTGAATCGAAAATGAAATAAAGAATATTTACATTCTATTCTCATCTTGCTTCCATTATCTAGAATATTTACTAACCTGGTAAACTTGACATCGCGTGAATTGACATGGAAATATTTTCACGAGACACGTCGGCGGTAAAAAAACAAAAATGTCTTTCTTTCATATCACGAATGTGGAGCAAAATAGGAAATTAACCTTGATATCAAAATGATTTTAATAAAAGCGGAACAATTGGAGAGACATAAGAATAAATAAAGGTTTGACGGAACTGCAGTAAAGAATTAAATAACATAGATATTATTTGTCAAAGTTTTTCTTTTGTTACGTCTCATGCGGTGAGCTGTATGGCTTTGATAAATTCCCATGCATTTTAAGGGTTAGAGATAACTTAGGGAACGAATAAATATTTTCTCATAAAAAGCATATATACGTAATTCTGCTATAATGATGAAAAGGTGCATCATTTCCAATAGCATTGATGTCGGGGTTGAAATCCCCTTTAAGACCGATTACGGAGATTCAGATCAAAGAAGGTCCATAGGCTTTTTATTTTTACTGAAATTTAATTTGACTGAATTTACCATATTTATGATTAAATGTTTTATTTTAAGTTGATAGGTTGAAGTCACTCATGTGACCAGGTATTTATTTTGGCTACGACATAGATGTAACAAGTAATCTTAATATCGTTAATATGGCACATGGTATATATTAGTTGATTAATGTAAAAGCAGAATTTATGAGGGCACAGATTGCTCCATTAATTTGAACTATGTCACGAACCAAAATGTGTCAGGGTTAATCGTAATATGTTCTTTTCAACTACGGCCAAGGCTGGGTGAAAAAAAGGAAACCCATTTTAAAGGAGATCACCTTTTTCGTGTCGAGTTGTCGATGAAACGGGGCCAGTGATTGGTTTAGAGCAGACACGTGAGCAGTAATTCAGGATGTATTTCATATTAAAAGATGGCTATAAAAGAGACAGGTACACTCTTAAAAAAAACATATGGTAAAAGTGCTCCGTAAGGGTAATTATCGTGTCCAACCAACATTCGGCATTTCCTTTGGGCATTTGTATTTATCCAGTGCGATGATCATTTTGGCCATTCTAAAGTAATTGCTGCTTATATTTTAACCTTACTGAACAATATGCTTCCTGCATTGGGTAAAATACTACATCAAATTGATTACTAATTGTCCTTGTGGTGGTAAAATTTTACCCAGTATTTTTTTACAGTGTATGTAGGAAACGTGAAAGAAGAGACTGCGTTCACGTTCTCCGATGAGGAGAGCCAAGAAAGAGAGAGAGAAAAAAATGCTTTATGTAAAGCGGAAAGAAAACAAAAGGAACTTGAGAAAATGAATAAAAAATATCTAGGAGATTTTGCACCCCAACTAATTCTCATATATCTTTGCCTTTAAATTACTTTCCTCTTCTTTTAAAGCTCGGTCGCTTTGTCCCCTCTTGTGAGAATCGCATAATTTCTCTCCCCTATGATCGGGGTCCAGAGTCATGGTAGCAGTCACATTTCTCCTGCGTTGCCCGTATACGGCGAGTCGCAAATAGCCGTTTTATTCATATTTGTATCCGAAAAATGTTAAAATGGCTGTTTTGATTCGCCATTGGGGAAATGTGACTGAGCCATTCCCATGATTCCATCATTTTGTACAGGTGAGCGTTAACTTTAGAAACAAAATGTAATAGGAGGCAGCAATATTTTAGTATCCCGTAATTAGTAACCATCTGGAATAAAATTATTGGAAATGGTTTTTTGACTGATTTGAGTAGGTATGGGTGTCAACATTTACCAAAAAAAAGTTAGGAGGAATACGGGTTGGGGAAAGTGCTTTTTTTCAAGGTCAAAGGTCAATGACCTTTTCATATATACTGTATAATGGTATCTCTGAGATGGAAAGGTGCAGGTTGGTGATAATGGTGTCAAAATGCACAAATTCTTACCACAATATCAAATAAAATGAAATTAGGTACCCAGAATGCACATTAAATGAAAATTTTCAAGGTCAAAGCCTTTCAAAGGTCATTGACCTTTTTTACATTATATACCATATACGATATAATGGTATCTCTGAGATGGAAAGGTGCAGGTTGATGATCTTGGTGTCAAAATGCACGGATTCTTACAAGAAGATCAAATAAAATAAAATCAAGTACATAAAATGCTCATTTACCAATGAAATTCAAGGTCAAAACCTTTCAAAGGTCAATGACCTTTTTTTACATTATATTCCATATACAGTATAATGGTATCTCTGAGATGAAAAGGCGCAGGTTAGTGATCTTGGTGTCAAAATGCAGAGTTTCTTACAGGAAGATCAAATAAAATGAAATTAAGTACCCAGAATGCATATTAATCCATAAAGTTCATGGTCAAAGGTCAATGACCTTTTTACATAGGTTATATATCTTATAATGGTATCTCTGAGATAAAACGCTGCATGTTGGTGATTTTGGTGTCAAAAAGCAATTTTTGCAAGAAGATAAAAAGGCACAAAATAATATTAAAGAATTATCCTTCACCTTTGATATCCAATATCAAAGGTCAAAAGTTAATAAATATTGATATATCCATTTAGTATTCCCCCCAAAAAAGAAATTAATCCATTATATTCACATTTTTTGTGAATAATAGAAAGAAAGATGGCTATTTGTAATGAAAACTAGGATGTTTAATAATTTCACTTTGAAATAAGGATAACTAATGGCCATGAAAAATATATTTAGGGGTTAGAGGTCAATGAACTATGTCAAAAACTGCTGGAAATTTAAGTAAATATGTCTATAACTTGATTGTGGCATGTAGGTATATAGTGATTTTGATGGGAAAAAGACTCACCTGCGTGGAAAATGAACAGAAATTTAATAGTTGATTCCTGGACCAATGATGATGTCAAAATACAAGTTCGAGGTGGAATTGAAATCAAATAGCACTCTTTAATATATACTGTAGTAATGCATTGCCAAAAGTGTAAAAAAATCATGTATGAAATAATTTTAAATGGTGAAGTTGTCTAAAGTAGCAGCATTTAGATATGCATTTTATAAATCTAAATCAAGGTACTAATTTCTCTGTAGCAATATTCACTAACCTCAAATGCTACAATCAATACTATAACTTAATCTGTAAATGGAAAAGATAGGCATCATCCAAGAACATTTTCATATAGCCAGGAACAATGATGAAGAATATAAATAAGGCAATCATTAGAGCGGCAGGTTTTGTCATAGCATGGAGCTATTACAATAGCTCTATGGTCATAGTAAATGAAGTTAAGTGTCTCAACTTCAGCAAAGAGTAATCAAACTCTTGGAAACCTTCTGACATTTTCAGGACTTTGATCTGGCCCATTCAATGAAAGCCTAATGTTCTGTCAAGGGATAACATACCAGGATCTATATTATTACTGATATGTTGCACAGCTTGATCCTCAAGAACTAGAAGTGGTGCTGTAGGAGTGTTGTCAATGGATGTGTACTTGTAAGCTATTATCTCCTTTTGAATTTCATTACTATGCATGATAACAATCAGTTGTTCGGGACCAAATACATGATCCTTGTACAAACTGATACCTAGTAGAAATAGCATCATGGGTGACCTACGGCAGCTAGAGAGCAGGTATGAAGTTTTGTCATGCAGCATTAGCATCTCAAGAGATTCTGGCAGCTCGCAATGAGAGGTAATTAATAATAATACAGGAATTCATCTTTGTTAAAGTTGAGATACATGCCATTTACTATGACAAAAGCTGCAGCTCTAATGATGGCCTTCATTTCATCGTCATCCCTCTGCTGTTTGGAAATGCTCTAAGATGATGCAAGCTGTGACATGAGATTTAGACCTATCCTATCCATTTTCAGAAGATTAAGCTAATGAGATGGACTATCGCTGGAGAGAAAAAGACATGACAACCTTGATTTAGATAGGTTTCAAATTGTATAATCCATTTCATTTTTTTTCATTGCTTTTGGAAATGCATCGCAGTATATGAAGAAGTGTTATTTGGTTATCACCTTTTTAAAACAATTTCCACTGATATTTTGGAAAGAGTTATTGACCTCTGAACCCTAAATACATTCTCCATGACCTTACTTCAGACTGAAATTATGAAACCTCCATATTTTCATTACAAATTAGCCATCTTTATTTACATTATCACAAATATGAACACATAGGATAAATGTTTTATTTTTTTATTTCATACAGATTATACACACACACACATATATATATGTATGTATGTATGTATGTATGTATGTATATATATATATATATATATATATATATATATATATATATATGTATATATTATTTCATCTGAACTTGGAATTCAAGGGTGAAACAATATTCTGTATACTGATTTTGTTGTTTAATCTACTGGTACAAATCTTTCCATTTTGGCACCAAGATTACGAACCTGTGATGTTTTATCTCAGAGATACCATTATCATTATCTTATGTTAAAAAGGGACATTGACCTTTGTCCTTGAATTTTAAAGGTGAATGTAAGTTTTTGATGCTTTATTTTATTCAATCTTCCTGTAAGAATCTGTGTATTTTGACACCAAGAACACCAACCTTCGCCGTTTCATCTTAGAGATGCCATTATATAATATGGTATATAATGTATAAAAGGTCATTGACCTTTGGCCTTAAATTTTAAGGGTGAATGTGTATTCTAGGTACTTAATTTTATTTCATTTGGTCTTCTGGTCAGAATCTGTGCATTTTGACACCATGATCACCAACCTGTGCCTTTTCATCCCAGAGATACCATTATACAGTATGGTATATATAATGTAAAAAGGTCATTGACCTTTTAAAACCTTTGACCTTAAATTTCATTGGTGAATGTCAATTCTAAGTACTTGAATTTTTTCTATTTTATCTTCTTGTAAGAATCTGTACATTTTGACACCATGATCGCCAGCCTGTACCTTATAATCTCAGAGATACCATTATGCAATATGGTATATAATGTAAAAAGGGTCATTGACCTTTGAAAGGCTTTGACCTTGAATTTTATCGGTGAATGTGCATTCTGGGTACTTAATTTTATTTTATTTGATATTCTGGTAAGAATTTGTGCATTTTGACACCATTATCACCAACCTGCACCTTTCCATCTCAGAGATACCATTATACAGTATATATGAAAAGGTCATTGACCTTTGACCTTGAAAAAAAGCACTTTCCCCAACCCGTATTCCTCCTAACTTTTTTTTGGTAAATGTTGACACCCATACCTACTCAAATCAGTCAAAAAACCATTTCCAATAATTTTATTCCAGATTGGCTACTTTGGGGTCTAATTTAGGGATACTATTTGAGATGGCGCAGACAAAAGCGAATGAAGGAAAATGATAGTCTTGATAATACATACGGTAAAATGCACCATAAAAGATTCTTTTAGGGTTGCTTCGCTCTCTCTCGCTCATGATTTTTTTTTCACGATCTTACATCATTGGTAAAGGTTAAAATTCGTCACGTTTGGTGATATAAATTAGGCTTTGAGTTCTTGCAAAAGATTTTGTTTACTAGTCTTTCAAACTATAGAAAATAGAAGACTGTTTATTAATCTCACTTTGTTTTCATCTCTATTCCGTTCACTATCAGTATATTAATATTCAATTCATGAGCAAAATGCGCAAGAAATTTGAATTTAGTGTTTGTGCTTAAGAGAGAGAGAGAGAGAGGGGGGGGGGGGGAGAACGACAAAAAGGAAGTACATTTTTTAAAGTTGAATAAATTGCTACTTGAAATTATTGAGTCGTCTTTCCTCGCGCCGCAGAAGGTCAGTATTCAATTGAAATCAGACGGATGTATAAATCTTTCATCAAACACGTAACTTTTCTATTTAATTTTCCTCTGCTATTTGGAGGTGAAGAAAACCTCAGAATAGTTGTGGATGATATGCCAATAGAGACTCGAGAATTTACGACTGGAAATTATTGGTATGAATTTCATTTTGTTTTCTTGGGACGGTCAATATCAAGTTCGTTTTGAAAATAGTTTAGACTGCTTCCACCAGGTGGTAATCATAAAATAAGATATAAATCACCATTTTTAACGTTTTGAAACAATTTCTCCAAGTGCATATTTATTTTAAATATGTAGGCCCTATATCGGATTCATTTGTGCGCTCTTTCAGTAAATTACTAATTATAATGAAAATGATGATGATATAAATTGTGATTTATTAGGCGCCAATTCCATCTAGAAAAATGCGTAGAATCTGTCTGGCATCTATACGATGACATGACCCCTTTTTTAAATGAACATAACTCTTGCGAAATGTTTAGTAAAGATGAAATATGATCACATACGCATCACCAGTATTGATTTCTTAACAACCACGTTTCCAACTAACATGAAAAGACAATAAAATAGGTTAAACTTGTCATAATTTTCACATGGATTGATTGCCGTAACATGATTGTGTATAACTCATGTACGAGTCTCAACAGTTATCAGATAGAGAAAGTCAACCTAGTTATTCGTGTAACTGTCAATAACTAAAGATCTATATATATATATAAGGACTTAGACATGGCGTATGGAGCGATATTCAAAAAAAATAGAATTGATAGTGAGCGAAGCGAGCGAGCAAATTCTTAAATCTTTCTTATCCCCCAAATTGTGATAGATTTCTAAATGATATCCAGAATAGGATATAATATTTTACCCCTTTTCTTTTCCTTTCCATTATTTTCTCCCTTTTTCTCTCGATCTCGATCTTGATTTTTTTTTGGGGGGGAGGGGATTTCAAGCCCCTCCCCCATCTGTTCGTCAGTGGTATAGAAACAAATACCTATATCAGTAATTTGGATGAAATAACCATTGGTCAAAGGGAAGCCTCTGTTTCCCCTGTTGCTTTTTAAAATTGGTGATTAATGGCATGATTTCCCTCCTTCGACTCCATTAAATTCTTGTTCGATATTTTAGTTTTGATCAAATAGCCATCGAGGGGGTAGAAACGGACTCCATTCCTGTCACGTTATGCCCAATACGCTCGTTTGTTTCCACCTCTCTCTGATCAAGAAAGAAAGAAAGTTTGGATGGAATGATGGAGCGATGGATGAAATTTTGATGGAGTCAAGATGGACTGAGGAGGAGAAAAAGAAGAAGAAGGAGTGGGAGGAGGAGGTGATAAATACGAAATTCAACAAAGACAACAGAAGGAAAGGAATAAAAGGAGAAAATGCAAGTATATGTATAAGAAGAAAATTAAGAAAGAGGAGATAGTGGGAATAAGAAAGGGTAAATGAGGAAGAAGAATAAGAGGAGGAGGAGGAAGAGGTAAAATATTAAAACGCATTGTAATGTGTTATGCCAAAGCAAAATCATAAAAAGACTGGACGGAGGGATAAATTGGCCAATAATATGATTTCTGATTAGTTTTATTACATATTTTTCATCGTACAACAAAATTATACATAAAAAAATTGAAATTTTATTTGCTACCAAATTGAGACGCTATCTCATATCCATTTCAGTGAATTGTAATTTACCCTTGTAATAATACAAGGGAGTCAATAATGCAATATCAATATCTTAGACGAATCATGAACTGTACGTTGTCATGCCAACAGAATGGTGACATCGTGCGAATTAAATCGCCAAGAAGATCTGTTTCATCTCAAACTCGAGCCAAAAGAATTCGAAATGAAAAACAACAAGGGAAATTGCCACAAAAAACCCGCTCTGGAATAAAAAAAAGGGAAAACACAAACCTATTTCAGATTGATTTATTTCAAATAGCTGACATAAAGAGAACTCTTGGATATTAAAGATGGTCAGTTCGTGTTCTAAATGGCGCCAGAAGTTTAGTCTCAAGTTTTTATTGCGCTTGACAAAAATCAAAGTACCACTTAGTAAACCGTCATTATTTTATTCTTTCAGAGCAAACTGTTGGTGATTTACAAGCTTCATGAGTTTGAAGATTATAGTTTTTAAACAGACAGTATAGAAACGAAAAAATATCCATACCCTACGAATATCACCAATTGGTGTAATACAATTATGTTGCCATCATTTTGCAGTAAACATTATTAAATGTCGGAAAGGTTACTATAATCATGTTTAATAGCTCCATGCCATAATATTTATTTCTTCGTTTTGTATATAATCGAATTTTTCTCCATCTCAGAACGAGATTAACTTGTGAGCAACACTAGAGGGACATCTCATTTTCATAATTAATCAAGTAATTCTCCCTCCGCATGTGTTTCACCACTGTCGGTTTTAATATTTTTGTTCAGATACGGGATAGGTTGTATGTAGGATAGGGATGGTACTTTAGCCCACCCCCCCCTCTTCGTGGTTACCATTCGGTGGAATTGAAATGTTCCCCTTCTCTATAAGGGATACCTAACCCAGCACCTCTCCTTATTAATCTCATCCATCAAGATCATCCTGAAGCCCGAGTTATTTATGAATGAAATAGTTTGTGTCCCACATCGAAACCTACACGCACTTCCCTTGTGAACTGATTCGAACCAAAAGAAATATCTATTTCCTCTCTGTTTTCTTTATACTTGTTGACGAGATTATGGCGAGATCGAAGCCCAGGATAAAAAAAAATATGTCAAGCACAAGCACGGAGCGCGCCATTTCTCGAAATAACATAATACCTCCATTATTCATATTTCTTTCCAACCCATATTTTCTCCCCCCCGCCTCTCTCCCTCTCTCTCTCTCTCTCTCTCATTCTTTCCCTCACATTCTCCATCTGTGACGTCACACCTTGCGGGATGATTTTTTTTTTCACAGAACACTAAATATAAAATTTGAGAACTTATCTCTGCGAACCCGTTTAGCGCAAAGTCTTTTCAATTACAAAGACATGCCATGACCAATCAATACTATCGTTGCATTTGCATATTGATCAACATGATCACAATCGACCAATCAGAACTGTTGTTTGAAATATATGAAGTGTATATAGAGAGAAAAATTCAGTCAATTTCACACATAAACAAATTATGATTCCATCTCAAATAATATGTAGATTTAGTGTTCATTATCATCAACCACATTCATCCTTCGTTTTTTTTTCTCGCTAAGAAGTATTCAAGAAATTATTTCCCAGACTTAATTTTGATTTGGTCAATGAATTGGGTTGGGCTTCGACGCTTTTTGACCTAATCTTCTAAAACTCACCAGGACGCTCTTTCGTCTATTTAGTGAGAGAGGTCAGGTTCAAATCATTGTTTTCATAATTCTTGGACTGGTCATTTACCGGCCTTTAGGACACCGCTATTGTTGTAAGCCTTTTCGGGTTTCTGAATGGAAAATAAATATTCGCCATCTAATATGTTTGGAGTCGTGGATGTGCAGGCTTGACCCACAGAATACTAAAACCAATGTTAAAGGCAAAGACTACCACAACAAATTGACGTGAATAAGTCAAGAAAATCAAACAAGTTTAATGTTGGAATTTCATCAAAATCTCCTAACCAAAAAGTTATGTGCAAGGTCGGCAAGGGCGGTATGCAAATTTCCAAAGCGATGACGTCACAGACTGGTCATTTTTCTTTTAATTTGACTGTCATCATGGTCATTATATGAAATATGTCATAATTATGCTCCCAACGAACATAGAGGTCGTCTACAGTTTGTTGTGCTGTTTGGTTTGACTTCAACTTTAAAATGTTGAATCACCATTCCCGGGTCACCATTATCATAATTACTGTGACGCAGTGCTTAATATGATTTTATGATGCGATTCTCCTCATCAAATCAAATATTTTATAATTTTATGTTAAAATAAAGGGGAAAATGAAATACTGTATGTTTGAAAACATCAACTCTTTCATTAGCACATCTCCAGTACTGAGTATTAAACTATTTTGTGGGACAAAGCAAAACTTCGAACAAAATTTAAAATGTCATAAGTTTTCACATTTTCCATCAAGGTTTAAACTTCACCACTATTGTTTGTTTTTAAACTGCTAATTTGTTCATATCTGAATCAATATTGTTGATGAAAATGGTCTTTAAAAGACCCCCCCCCCCATTTTCAAGTTTTAGAAAAGGTGTAAAAACACTCATTCCCCTCGACATACACACACGCGCGCGCGCGAAATCATACTCAATCTTTGTGCCCCCACTCGATCAGAGTCAAGTTTATGTTGCCATTACCATCTAATATGTACATAAGCCCTAAATAAACCCGCCTAAATCCAAGTAGTGGTCAGGGGAACAATGCTCAATTCACTTGGTATTGAATGACACGCCCCCTCTTTTGAGTGAGATTTCATTTTCAAATGGTTGTAACTCACTTGAGTTAATTTTTAAGTGTTTTTTATTTTCAGATCTTCTATTACAATTTTAGAAAGTGCTTAACATCTGAAGATAATGGAACCATTTCCGTATTGAATAGCAAGAATGCGATTTCAAGAAATCATGTGACCTCGAGAAATCACATGAATTCTGGAAATCACGTGACTTAAAACAAATCGTGTGACCTCCAGAAGTCATGTTACTAAGTTTTCACAGGGAAGTGTTATGCTACAACACTTCCCTGGTTTTCAGCAAATCTATCTAACGAAGATGTACACACAGTAGTTGTTCCCTCTTCCCGCATGTGGTTACTGCTCATTTTTATGAAAGAAATTATATGCGTTGAATCGTTGCTTTTGTTTACGTTTTGGTCGTTTTGGTCTTTTTGGGGAAAAGGAATACAAACAATACTTATTTGAAAATATTGATAACTTACTAAAGTTTCTTCTCATTATATATTCCAATGGGAGTGACGTCATGAATTACTAATATTTTGTTTTAGAGTGAAAATTGATCTTCCGAAAATAATTGGACTTCACTACTTTTTCACGCCATGGTCATTATAATTGTTTTTTTCTTCTTCTAATTTTGGTAGATAAATTTAGTTAGGTGTTTGGGATTGTTAAATTTCGTCTAACATTCCCTTTCAGGAAACATATCACATTGACATAATGTTATTAATATTTAGGACTGTGCATATATTCAATAAATCGTTATTGAGACCTTTTAGCAATTTGATTGAGTGAGACGCGTTTGTTAGGAATCGGATCATAACGGCATTGACATCTCTTCAATATAGTACCGCTGTAAAAACAATGAATTGGAAGACAAGCAATGAGGGGAGGTATAAAAAAAATCTAGGAGAGGGGGAAGACCAAAAACGAGGAATGGATGATGTGTAAAGCGTGAGAGAGAGGATGAGAGGGAGAGACAGAGAGAGAGAGATGGAAAGGGGAGGGGGTAGAGGAGGGGGGTAAATATAGAGGAATAGATAAGGTATAAAGGATATAGATAGAGAGGAGAGGGGTAGTGGCTGAAAGATGTGAGGGGCAGAGACTGAAAGATTGGAAAGAAAGGAGCTAGGGGCTAATACCTTCATGACCTTTTCTATCTAAAAGAAAATATTAGGAGTAGATTAGTATGAGGTTAAATGAGTGGAGTTTGAAGAGAAAATGAACATGACGGGAGGCGTGTCCGAAACATCATTATGTCCTACACTCGTCGACATAGGCTGCAAAAACAACAAAAAACTTCGAAAACAACATTCCTGACCACTAGACGAAGTGACAGATGAAGCCATATAGCCTTCCTGATCATCATCATCATTGTTTCCTTGGTAAGTTATTTGTTGAATCCATCACATCATCTTCATCAGATGGAAATGAATCGTCCCTGAGCAACAACTGAGACAACATGGATGTTTTCCTTCCATTATAAACATATCTGATTGGTCTAAAGTGTCCGGTGAGAGTCGCCGGCCTGTTCCAATTGCCGAATGTATTGGGTGGGCGAGAGGGGGTGTATTATGTTTATGATTGAGCGGGGTGTTAAAAATTTATAAAAAGTACTCCATGGATTTTTAAATTTCAGAACCAACACATATACAGTTTGAAATTCAAATGTGTTCGCATATATCGCAGATTTGACTAAAATCAAATTATGCTATACTTAAGGCTATGTTCCGGCAAATTGTCGTCAAGAACTTGTTCACCAACATTCGTCGCGTAAATTTTGTTCCTTGCATTTATCATTGTAAATTTTGTGTTTTCATTTTTTTATGTGAAGAACTGACATAAAATCAAGTTCATCATTTTATGATACACACGCACATAAAAAACTAAAACTCACACTGTTTTCAGTTTGATGTCAAGAATCTTTAACAAGTTGTAATTGTTTTTGTCAATTTCATGCAACTCTATACCTTTCCTCTTCAAAAAGTTTATACCTAGTAGGATCTATTAAGGACCCACAATATAATCAATTATGATTAAATCAGCAGTGGGATAAATTGATTTGCTGACAATGTGAGAAATATTGCGTGATCTATTCAGACCTGAAAATAAATCTAGACATAAAACAATATCATGTTGTAAGACGGCTTTAGTTTGATGAGACAAATTTAAATCTTTCCTTTTCCGCCACCAAACGCAGTTGTCTCACACCTCTGACTGAATTTGATTTGAACCTTGGCAATGGGAACATGCCCTTTTGTGAGTGCCACGCAAGTACCCGTGGCGCCTCGATCATGTTTACTTTCACTATCAAAATGTTGCGTTGCGTTATCTTCTCTTTGAGATGAAGCACGATCAAGGATAATATTGTCTTTTCACATCATCTTTATCTCAGTGGTTCTATCGATGCTGATTCTGCCATGCCCCTTTCAGATCGTCAACATTCTGTTTTCTTATTATCTTCCCCTCTCGCTCTATTTTTTTCTCTCTCTCTTGTACTTCCCACTCTCTCCCCTCTTCTCTTACGCTCTTTTGCCCTCTTCCATTCCCCATGTTCCCTTTCTCTGGCTCCCACACTCACACCTGCAAAACACACTCGCCCCAAGTTGTTTCATTACCATTGTTTTGTTTTAAATCTCATTCTCTTGTACATCACTCTATTGCTCTTTTTATCCCGCAGCACACACTCCTCACACACACACACACACACACATCCTCACACACACATACACACACACTTTAATACACACAAAGTATATTCATTTTCTCGACAATTATTTATTCTGGTATGATTTCATTTATTTATTCATTTTTATTTGAGGTTTGTGTTCATCACTCTCAAATCTCTCTTGCATCTTTACCATGTTCATTTCAATTTTTTTGCTCCAAAGAAACCAACTACAAAACTTGACGTCCAATGAAAATTCATTTGCGTGTCACGTGATAAAGAATTGCGTTTTCTTTACCAAACTTTATATTGCTAGCCGTCTTCCAGCTTGATTTATTTCCCCCTTCCTTTTTTTTCTTGTTTCTATTCCAAAACGGGAACGGTGTCACGCGTTTTCTGTTTTCGTGCAGTAAAGAAAAACACAAATATATCAGTGAGCGGGTTATATTTCAAGAGGGGGAATGTTTTTGAAATGTCATCCTTCTTTCTACTACTGCATGCACTTTTTCATTGTTTGATGAGCTGTAGCAAGAGATATCTCCAATAAAAACACTTGGGCAATCTACACTCTTGTCAGTGATATTATTACAGTTCGAAGCCAAAACTTAAAGATAAAATGCGGATTATGAAATCAATTTTTCAGGTTGGTTTTATTTATTATTTGGATTAAGTGTCTTGTCACTGTAATTTTTACAGTTCAACTTCAAAATGTAAATTAAATGTGGAATATGAAAAACAATAGTGTACCCATGGTTTTATATATCATTAATATTCCATTTTGTATTTTCCTTTGTTATTTTATATAGCTATAGGGATCTCATGTACTGTGTTATTTGTTTTATCATCAAATTGGTATTTGAGTGAATAATAATGTAATGGCCTATTACAAGAAAAATGGATATTCTGTTTTATCAACAATTGGAACTGTTGAACTGTAAAAATACAACATTCAATAGCTAAAATGATTGAATGATTATTTCCACTTGAGAAATAATAAACAATAATAGTTTCTAATGGTCACAAAAATGGTTAGGAGACGAAATGTATTTTCTTAGTTTATGGGATTCCGAAAGAAATTCCAAGTCATTTCGACAACTAATAAGACATTTACACACAAATGTATCTCAAATCTTAATACGAATTGTGAGAAAATTGGAGGTAAATGCATGTTCATGTACTGTAATCGTTTTTTTTTTGTGATGTAATGTGTATATACTTTTTTATATTGGTCGAATAGATAATAACAATACTAATAATAAATGTTTCAAATACCGAATGACTATTCTCTTTATATCATATCATTTCTGATAATCCAATGCAGTTTTTAATTTAAGATGTGTAATCTCTTTAATCATGTAACATCATCCGTGTGAGAATATTAGGGAGATAGCCATCGTAAAACCATATTTTTTATTCCCTTGGCTAATTCATAAACAACAGAGTCAGTAAGAAAAATGGAACCCAACTTAAAAGTAAAAGAAAGTAGCTACAGCAAACAATTATTTCGTAAAAAAGTCTTTGAAATCAAGGTTAAATTATACCATAATCATATAGATCTATATTCTATTACATTGAAATAAACTCGTCTTTGTGAAATTATGAAATCGAAGCTCAAAACCGATAATTCTGATGGTCACTATAACACAAAAAGGCTTGAAAAATACCCGACATTTTATGGAATTCTGTGCTTCTTTTGCTCATTTCTCAGGAATCACACATTTTTTAAAGAGCCATGCGGCACATATCTTGTATTATACAAACAAACACTTAGATGTTCAATTTTCAAAAAAAAATTTAAAAATGTGAACAATATCATTGCTCAAATATTTTCCATTATTTAAAAAGAATTATATTAGGAGTCATTTGAAGTGAACCATTTCATGTTCATGACTGATAATCATTTTCGGACTTGTTTTCAACACAACAGGGACCGTTTTATAAAGACTTACAATAGTAATAGTAACTATAAGATGTATAATGGGAAGTTTGGAACTTATTACGATTGACTCTTGTGCCGTAGCTGTAACTTATCATGGTTTTAGCGTAATTTCAAGGCTACCATTATCGTAAGTTCTGTGTGAAGCAGGCCGCGGGTATTTCAACTTTCATTCATTCAGGCATCATTATATAAAATACTACAATTTTCATTGAACATGTTTAATCAGCCTGGCAAGAATTATACTTATCTCGAAAATGTACCTGAAACCCTGATATTCTACCAATTTGATGCCACACCCTGTAGTTTGGGTATCACGTGATCTCAAAGAAATGCCACAAACTCCAAGTTATTTCCCCGCCAAAAATGAGGTTGGGTTGAAGCGTGCAAAAGAAAACAGAATCCGATATGCGCACGCGTTTCAACAAAATATGACATGATATGATGAAATATTATTTCATACTAGTCTACAATGATATCACTGTCGCCTGTCAGCATGACCAGAACTAGATTATATCTTTTACTCTATTTTCTTTTTTTAAATTCCATTTTGCCTTCAAATATAATATCAGTCATGGCGTCTCAAACGGGATTAGCTTAGTTCTATTCCAAGCCCAACGCATTCACCTAAAACATGTAAAACATGTAAAAGGACCTCATTAGTAATTCAGATGACAATCCCCTCTGCAGATTTCGTTTTTATTGACTAAGGAAATACAATTAGCAGTATAACAAAACTATAGGACGTTAATTTGTCACTTTCCCTGCCAAAAATAATAATGTCAGGCCTGGGCAAGGCTGGTCATAATGGTATGTTTAGCAGTCGTGATCTTCTGGCATTGCGCATAAAGCAGGGCTGGCAAATTTATTGTATAATTTCTTTGAGATACAATACAAACTTAAGACTGAATAGTTATCATAGTTCTACTTACATGATTATTAAAAATAATATTATTATACTGTTACAAATTTTCTGGACAACACTTTGGCAGATTTATCATTTCAACCAGGTAAAAATAAAAATCTGGAAATAAAATATAACAATAAAAAACCTCGCTTTTGGCAATAGAATGATCCCTTCTATCTGGCTAAAATAATTTCGAAAATGAAATAGACCTAGGTCTATTACAGATACTGTTTGTGCAAGACATTTACTGAATAAACATAAATTGAATATGCAATTTTCGTTAAAAGAAAACAAAAAAATCAGCCTTTTTGAAATTCTCACATTGATTGCATGCGTGCAGAGGACGGTAAAGAAAGGTGCAGACGCGGAAAACTACCATAACGAGATTGATGCGATAGGAAATCTCACTGACTTTTAATATCTCAAAGTTTAAAAGAGTAATCACGTGGTTTAGG
Source organism: Lytechinus variegatus (assembly GCF_018143015.1). Taxonomy (NCBI): domain Eukaryota; kingdom Metazoa; phylum Echinodermata; class Echinoidea; order Temnopleuroida; family Toxopneustidae; genus Lytechinus; species Lytechinus variegatus. The sequence continues at coordinate 29,293,283 of NC_054753.1, read as the reverse complement.
ACAGCAGAAAGACGCTCTTGCGATCTTTTATGAAGTTTGAAAAGAAACCGATAAACAATGGAATTTACTAGACCAGAAATGCTGTCTTTCGGGACAACGGATTGGATTGAGAGATCGGTGGTTTAGAGTAATGGGTGTCACGGTCCATAGGCTTCATCCACTCTGGATTCGAATCCACCTGCTATTATATCATATCTAAGATTATGAATGAAATTGGTATTGAGGGCATCGAGGGGGCATAGCTTTTATCAAATCTAGAATCTATTACTCATTTGGTTTGATTTGCGTGAGTTCGTGTGGCAGATGGAAGGATAAAACCCTTTATAGGTATATAAGTGAGCTTTTTTATCCAAATGGTCGTTAGGATAGTCATGATAATCGTTCTTTAATCTAGTGGTTTATTCACGTTGAAATTGTTCAAATTATACCTCAATAACTACCATCCCACTCATTAGATTTGCCAACAGGAGGGATGTAAACCAATTTCGCTCTCAACTCTTCGCGGGAGAGGGAACATGATAGTCTGATGGTGGGGGGGGGGGGCAAGTCGAGAGCTTTATTTACTCAACAAAAATGTGGGGATATACAATTTTGTGTTTTTATCTATTAACTACTTATGTATTGCAAGTTGCATTTATCATTAAAATCATACATATATATATATATATATATATATATATATATATATATATATATATATATATATATATATATATATATATATACCGTATATATATATAAATGTGTGAAATTATAAATGTACGTCAGCTTCAGCAACTCTTTTATTTAAACATTTTGTGAAAGAAATGGATGAAAGGAACAATGGTTAGGCGTAGCTTAAATCAAGGTTCCACATAGCTATCTGCCCTTTTGGAAAAATTGGTAATGCCAAAAAAAAATGTCTCTGCCGGGAATCGAACCCGGGCCCCCAGCTTTGAACGCCGGTGCCTTAACCACTACAGAGACGGGTTAGTGGCTAGGGCGACCCCGATCCGATTGACCGTCAGATATATAGACAGATTTTCGACACTGTACCAATCATAATTTCATTTGTCGGGTGTAGGTATATATATATATGTATATAAATAATTCATGTTTCAGAGATAAGTTTTAGAAACATCAAAGATATCAGCAAAGCTATGCTAGTATACTCAATCTCTCTGAGTCGGGGCTGGATTTTGTGGTTGCTCCTATTGAATCATTTCGACAAATCATGACGAGGCAGATCTGGGATGACATCTGAATGGGTAAAGCAATAGCTCTATGGGTAAAGGAATAGAGACACCCCCGAAAGAATCATAGCAATCCGCACACCTTTGTTCTCCCACGTTATGAAGAAACCGTTAAAGCCTGTGTATAGCTTTGGTAAAGAGAAATTTCAAATATTCAAATCTTAGATATATAGCGCCCTCTCTCGGCGATGCTTGTTTTAAATTTTAAAAATGGGCATTCAGGCATTTATCTTATAAATTTAGTGATTAGATATCCAAAAGTTACAGACAAAGAACATATCTTGAAAGTTTCAGCCCATTCCATGATTTGGAATAGGATTTAATTGAAAGACAAAAACACACAGATATTTTAATTTGATCGGGTGACCCGATCAAGTTAAATTTCCATGTAAAATAGCAGAATTTAACCTGTAAAACACATTTTCATTTCATGTCCTCCACATCATAAGTGTTATAGGGCATATCCATTCATATTAGCTAGCAATGAAATGGAATAGTGATAGGTGCATTTTGGTGGATTTACCAAAACTATACACAAGCTTTAAAGCTGCTATGAAAATATGTTACTAACCTGTAAATATTTTGAACGAAATTGACTCAATGCATGCACGACTGAATCTCTGTAATTTGAAAGATCACAAACCGTGAATATTTTATCTCTTTCAAGACAGGAGAAGACAATGATGAGAAGAGACAATCAAAGAAAAATCTCTGCAAAAAAATAAAATTGGACGAATATTTCCCACGCTTTGCAATTGTTGACATGAATGGTATTTTCATTATTTTTCTCTAGAAAAAACGAAGTTCAAGAGTGCATTGGCTGCCTGAACACTTCAAAACAACTAACAAGAATTAATTGAAACGTTTTCATAAACAACAATGATAATATACCATTAAAATGGATCTGTATAATTATATTATGTGAAGAAAATATTTTAGAATTTTATCCCATAGGAAGGGCCGCAAGATAAGCAGAAGGGTGGAGAGGGAGAAAGAGATTACATGTACAGAAAAGGGATGTGAAATATTAATGAAAGAGAGAGAGAAAAGGACATGAAAACACTAACAGCTTGATGGCTAAATGTATATATACGTATATAAATAAATAAATACAATGATGTGATAATGATTTTACCTTGTATTAGTTTTTAGATGAACAGATGGAATCACGATAATTGCTACGGATACAACTTTGGTTTCAAAGAAATGTTTACAAAAAGTCATGATGACGATTGGGAAATAGATGAAATGTGAAATATCTTCAAATCACATTTCATTTTCATTTCATAACGGTGTTTGTAGTCTTTTCTCTTGACCTCTTTCAGAAAAAAAAATGTTTACTCGTATAATTTTTTGTAAAGAGGTGAGCATCATGTAAATGACTGAATCATAATTCTGTCTGATTGATGTTGTTTTAACCATAGTGTAAACATATGTGGGGGGAACGTACATTTGCCCATGCTGGGCCATCCGCATGGAATTCTCTTCCTCGAACCATTAAAGATAGTAGCTCTGTTGAAATGTTTAAATCTAATCTTAAAACCTATATGTTTAATTTGGCCTACAATTTATATTTATCCCTTCTATTTGTCTTCAGCACTTTTAATCTAAATACTTTTCCTTCTTTTTCACCTCTACTTTGCACTAGTGCGCCTAGAGCATTTGATATTCTTATGGATTTGGCGCCATACAAATCATATATATTATTATATTAAGTTAGACTACCAATGGGACAATCCCATATAAAAAAGAATTTTAGATAACTAATCAAAACTATAAAGCATTTCCATTATATTGATAAGAGAGTACTAAAAAATATTATATTTTATAGCATTTTTTTAATTTCAAATATTATTGATAGAGTCTTTATTTTTATCATTACGTTCATCATCTATACATTCAGCATTTTACCATGACCAAGACTGGTAACAATTTTTTTAAACGTAAAACTATTTTACTTTCCTTTTTGCATGACTCTTGTGTTTATCTCTTTACCTGTTCACCATTAGTTGCTTTGGGTCTCTGTCGTGTCTATTAAATTAATTGGTATATCTGTTTGCATTTTTGTCCAAAGTTAACAATCTGTATTTAGTCAAACTTGTCTAAAATTCTCATACAATATTATTACTACCAAACCAATCAATTACCCCAAACTTGACGCTAATGGGCGAGACACTGAAAGGAAATAACTGGCTCCTTGAGAGTCAACGTCCATGGTTTTATCGAACAAATTAATATTGTTGTTTGCATATACGACAAACAAGATTCTGATAAATTTAACTTGTAGGTCAACAGTTTTTTAAAACAGATTTTGGACATTACACTCCGGCATTACACTGATCAGGAACGATTATCATAATGAACTACATGATAAATGATATTGTATTTTATGTCTGAAAACAAATCAGTGTGAGATATCAAAATGTGAGCTGTTTGTTCTTAAAATTTTAGTTTTCTTGTTGGTAGGCTGGTTACAACTCGTTATTCGAAGATTCGATAAAGAGTCAAGATTCAGTGGTAAAGAGATTGGTTATCATTTATTCTATAAATTAACAAAGGGTTTTGTTTTAGTGAATCTGAAAAGTAAGATTCATTAAATCGAAAATGAAGTAAGGTTCGCAAAGTTTATTATATATTTATTATTTTATACCAAAGCACCTATCATTTCTGGACCAACGAGCATGCTTTTTATATAAATCATGCAAGTTGCATGTTTCGGAATAACGAACCTTCGTCGTAGTCCAGCCTTCGGAATAACGAACATCATCTGGCTAGCTTACAGCAAGTCTCATCGATTTAGGTTCCCGGCTTTGGATAAGCGTTCAATGTTTTTCGAAATCGCAAGGAATTTACTGAAATATCATCATTCAAGAGAATGAAAATACTTTTTGAATTGCGGCACGTTTAGATAAACAACTTCTCATGGCAAATCCTGCACTCAAATTTGGAACAAGTGGATTTAATTTCATCCCTTTTCGCTTTGCAATTTATCGAACAAGGACTAGGATCTTATCCGATTGTTCAACAGATGACATCATTTTTAAATTACAAGAAGGTAAAATAAGAAAACAGAAATCAGCATCCCTATTTGTCTTTGTCCGCAATACACGACGCGATGACAGTCGGATGATTTGGGCGGTAAAATCGTGAAAGAAAATGGGATTCGCGCGGGTTTGGTATCAATGTCGTCTGCTAAATCTTCTAGAGCGCCAAATATCAAACGATGTTATGTGAAGGGTACACGGGTGTGGGGTTAGAGAAAATAAATTGGTAAAGAAGAGATCATCGGAGATAAAACTAGGGCTTAAGCTCTGAGGAAACTAAATCCTTTCTTCAAGATCAAGATTTTAGGAAACCTGGTTTGGTGACCGCAGAAGGACAATCATTGATTTTCTCGTAAAAAAATAGTTATCCCAGAAGGAGATCATGACCATGATCAACAAAGTGCAGGAAAATGGAGAAAGAAGAGGGTGGCTAGAAGCAAGCTTGTTCCCGTTAATTCCATCAATGATGAAGTTAAATTTGGTAAGAGCACGGTTTAGGATCCGTGTAATGATAAACTGCTCTCGCGTCGAAGATGAAAGATAGTTAAATAGCTTAAAGAGTAGAAAATATGTGAAGAATCGGGTTGAAATCTCCGCAATTGCCATTCAAAAGAGTGTCGAAAGTGTTTTGAAGTACTGATTGTTATATTTTCTAGAAATGACGTATGTTCAAACATTATTTTTTTTTCTTGACAATACAGCACGCTTCTTTTTGTTTTCAAAGGACATTGAGCAAATTTCCAAAAGAAAAAAATATGACATTGATGGATTTCCATATAATTGAGACTGATCGGATCAATCGTAACTCTTTGTAAGACAGGGCCCAGGTCTTCTTTACAAATTATATATCAAGAACATATCAAATATTTAAGACAAGAGACCTTCCAATTTTTATCAGTTTTTTAAACAATAGAAGGTGGGATTTAACACTCAAAGTCGGTCAAAAACACTTGATTGATAGGTCTGCATAATAATAAATCTGTTTGCCAAATAACAAACTTGCACGGGGTTAGTATTGACTTTTCACAGGATAGAAAAGCGTGTTAGAGCACTTGTTTTATCGCAAAGCAAATATGATACAGGTTGATACTGATTTCAAGGGATAACCCTTAAAAATGAGCAGAGGTGCAATGGAAAATTTTGATATTTGAAGCCTTATTTCAAGAGAAGAAATAGATTTTGGATTCACCTCGAAATTATGCTATTCATAACCACCACCACCATCATCACCGCCACGTCTACTGTATTGCTATTGCTGCATTTTGCTACAAGAGATAACAACTTTTGATCTAATTCTGATGTAAGTTTTGCTGCTTTTTGAAAAAGCCAAAGTCACCTTGATAATAAACTAATTCGAATAAAGTAAACAAATAAGCAAAAACATAACACTGGAAATTTCATTATAATTGTATGTCAAATTAGACATTATAAGTAATAAGATTTATCAGCACGGCCGTGTGTAAATGGAGGAACTTATAACTTCGCACTCTATGCCTTGAGATCTTTATTACATGAAATGTGGAACGTTTAAATGTCTAACTTTCGTAATATTTTTTGCCCGCCTTGGCCTTGAACATATTGAATTGCCATTAAATAATATATATCATTTCAAATAGAGTTTCTTGATTAAAAATATGCTAAAATAACAACAACAACAAAGAAATTCCGTATGATAAAATAAGAGAAATTGAATGTGTGGAAACATCGATTATCTTTCCATGCAAACAATTAAAAGTTTTGAATAATTATATATACAATTTTCTTAATTTTGTCCGATTATGATGATATTTTCAGCGTTTTGCTTGTTTGACTCTATTCATTCAAATCAACTTGATCTTCGGGTGGACTTTTTTTATCTCATGTCATCTACTCTTTGTTACATTTGACATGTTTGATTTTATAAACGATTTCTGATTGATTTTTAACTCGTTTTATCAAATGTCATCGTTCTTCTCTTTAATTTTATCTATTATTTTGATTTAAATATTGTTCTGATTTAAATCAATTCATCATTTGTGTTCGTAATTTCCATTCGTTTTATTTGGACATTATTTTGATGTAGTTTTTTTTTACAGAAAGGTAAGAGATATATAAGATAAAGGCAATGACAAGTCTCTACACGTTTGGTTTCTGATGACATCAGGTAGACTATTCACCTTAACGAGGTCATTAAGATTATTTGTCTGCCTATAACCGCTGTTTGTGAATCCCATTGTTATTGATGCAATGATATCTATATATGATATTGGTATAATAGACAGTCACCAAAGCCACGCCCCCTCATGCAGACCAAGGTACGTGATCACGAGCTGCTATTGTTTGCCGCTAGGTTTGCACTTTGCAATCTCCTCTTCATTTATCTTCTCCATTTGTATATTGGCTTTTATATAGATTTGATTTGCCGAACTCTATGATTCAATGCACGTCTTTCTTTCTGTTTCTTCCTCTTTTTTCTCAATGTATATTCTAATTCCCTCCTTCTCTCTATCTTTGATCCTCTCTTCCTGTCTTACTATGCGCTCTCTCCTTTCATTCTTCCATTCCCTCTCTCGTTCTTCCCCTCTTCGTTTAATTTTTAAACTATATTTATCTACGTCTCACTCGCGATTTCAGGTAAACCTCTTCCCCCTCCTTGTTCATAATATCTCTGTTTCCTTTAAACCGCCACTCCTCTTTACCATTTGCAACACATAATTTTGAAAACTTAACACTTAGATATCTTATACCACTCACGATACTAATCTCACAACGCAGTATGAATGAAAAAATAAAAACAGTGTATCAACCAAATCCATATCATGCCTATTGCAATTGCTAGATGGCGCATCATTTCGGTAATACCAGGGATATGGAACAACTGGTAATACTATGGACATATTACGACCTAGAGCGGTGACGAGGCCGAGTGGTCTCTGCTTGACTGCATGGACGTCTGAAAGTCAGGTGTTTGATCCCCAGCACATCGGCATCAAGTCCCAATTACTAAGCATTGTATCATCTACATCAAAATATTGTTGTTTTATCATAAAACAAATAATGGGAAATAGTTTAAGCATTTTATGTGTTTTTCAAAGGCAAATAACGCGACGATCAAATAGATGAGGCGACATAAATACAGGCATTTAGGTCGATAACAACACGTAGAAGAAACAAGATGTCATCTTTGTTCCTTTTCATAACCTGCTATCTAACATTGATATTTTAAAAACATCCTTTGCAATAATATATGTGATAGAGGGACCAACTCTGGTATAAAGTAGCCCTGTTTTGTTTTCGTGGTTTTTGTTTTCCCCTTGTTATGTACTGGATAAGTCTTTACATGTATTATGTCTTTATTGTCTATGACACGGTGTACTCGTCACAAGCTACCATTGTATCGTAACTTTTAGCAATGTATTAATGCATTTACCTTTAGAAATTAATGTTGAATTAAATTTAAAAAGTACTAGTTACCGATTTTAATCCCATTAAATTTGTATATTTTAGTTGACTCTTGTAATAATCGCCATCATCAAATAATTCCTTCAAAATCAATGATATTTTATTTTATCATTTTTCTTGAAGAAAGCCGTGGTCCGAATAATGGCTTACTAAATCGAAAGTAATCAGTGTTCTTTTATTCCATACAATTTCGCTTACTTTATAGATTTAATAGTTTGCTTACATCTAAAGCAAAATGAAGATTCTATATTCTTTAATTGTCTTAATTTAAGCAAAACTAATTAAGAATAGTTCATCAAAAGTCATAACAAAAAGGATCAGAAATAGAGTTGGTTGGCTTAACGCGAGAGTTTACCTCTCTGTTGTTAAATCTTCTGCTTTCAAACAGACTTGTTCCAGGATTGACTTATAGCCTTTAATAATTTCTTGTGATAGCATCAGAAATATGGCGCTGGGGTCAAATAAACACAACACTTGACATTCACCTTATACCTGAAGGAGAAGGCAAATAAGATCGATATGTTCGCACGAGTGTCGTATTGCCAGTGACATGAAATAGATGATGTTTCCTCAATGGAATGTGGATGAAGATCAGCAGGGAGCGAGTCGGGGAGGGGTGCACTGACAAATAGGTTGAACCCGGACTTACAAAAAATGATAATCTGATCATGGATCTCTGTTAGGTCCGAGATCTGATCAACAGGGTTGAGGAGAGGGAATAATGAAAGAGAGAGAGGAGGGAGATTAGATTTGAAAGGATGAAATAATATGTAAAGAAAGGAAGAAATGAAGAAAGGGAAGAGATGATGAGGGAGAAAAAAAAATTACAGAGGGAAAAGGAGAAAACAGAGAGAGAGAGGGGGGATCATTTATTTGGGAGACAAAACATTATAGGTATAAAGAACATTTTTTAAAAGGATGATAGTGGGAGAGAAAAGGGACACATAAATACATGATAGGGTTAGAGAAGGAAATTGAACATAAAGAAATGGGATAAAGAATAACAGAGAGAGAGGGGGATGTACAAAGATAGGAGGTATAGAAAGAGAGAGAGACTAGATAGTTATAGAGAGAGAAAGGGGGGGGGGGGGTAAGGAAACAGAGAGAAAGAAGTAGTAGGGATGGTGAGAATGGAAGACGGTATCGCCTCTTCGTCTTCCCCTCGCTCGCTTTCGTCCCTCGCTTTTCGCAAACATCTTAATCTAAGGCTCGACGATCCGAAGCATAAAACCACCAGCTTAGCTATGAAAATTCCACCAGGACCTTATCCCCCGGATGCCGCTTAGTCAAATTTCTGACACAGCAGCCGATCACTTAACTCGGTCGTGAGAAAAAATTGACGATTTTCTATATGTTTGTTGAGAATACCCTTACACGGCAGCATTTCGGCCAATTCAATCACGGTAGGTGATACACACAAACAGGAGTCAAATTCACGACCACGTTCTCATGGTACAGACCTACATTCTCATAACAGTGGCTGAAGTAGACTCGGGAATTTTAGAGGGGGTATCTGAAAAAAAAAACCGCAATAATATAAGTGAATATAGGGAGCCATTGGAAAATCTTAATTGCAAAATGCTTGATTTTGTAGGTAATTCGGTTTTGGTACGAATGTTAACGATCAATATTTAGTAGGGATTAGAATTTACCGAGGGTCCTGGCCACCGAGTTATTGCTTATTTTCTTGTTTTTAAGAATATGCATTTTTTTCTTTTCACCATAAGTATATTTCATGCAAATTATTTTAATTATTCAAAATGACAAATAATTCATTTGTTATTAAAAATCAACAGGAAAATCAAATCTGTTAACTTTTGAATACACACGAGTTAGCATTAACGTTAGCTTTAAGAATAACTGAATCATTAATAATAAGTGCACATGTGTGTTATGCTGAATGCGTGGAATGTAGATCAACGTGATCAAGAAAAACTACATATTTATATAATACTCTACCAAACAAGTAAACAATAATACAGACACCAAAACAAGTATTTTGCTCAAAACAAATTTAGTTTGGTATTCTTTTCTTTACAAGCATATTTTCATTTTCTTTTAAATGCCTAGCTATCGGGCGTTCTCTCTCCCTCTGACCTCAAGCCGTGCGCTGTCAATTCATACCTGTGGAGGGTGATAATTGCTTTCCTGCTGGCGCTCTGTTTGCGAACGAGCCTGATCCTGTGCTATCCTAATAGACGGTTCGGTTACCTTTTTCGTTCTTTCAACAATGGTTGAAAGTAACAGGTATAAACAAAAACGTTAGCTAATAAGC